>NC_089874.1:29075000-29270000 GCF_040182565.1 Anser cygnoides | reverse complement strand
TCTGGATTTATATCTCTACAACCTGTTCAGAATCAGAACCAAAAGTATTACTTAAGCATATCTCCTCTTTAATAGTAATAAACAAACTACATGGAGTGAAATCATGAATGCTAACAATGTTGTTTGTTCTCTACATTAGGTAATTTTCATATTTTCTTTACTTGTTGTAAAGGACTGAGATTCCAAATATTTTATTCAAACTGATAAACAATAAAATACTATGTTTCTAAAGAAAATCCTACAAGGCTCTGGAGCATAATTTTAATATTTTTATTTACATCCTTAAATATGCTTTCAGAAAGTGCACAAAATGCAATACAGCCATATTAATCCTGCTGCTAGGAAAGCTGATTGTAACCATGATTCTTCCATGATTCTTATCAATATTATGGTTACTGATACTGGTTCTACCCCTGAGCCTTCTCTGGACACTCTTCCTTCTGGACAGGGCAAAAGAGACCCTCTCCATAGTACATGTATGCAATCTTACCTTGCCCTTCCTTTCTTCCCCCTCCCCTCACACACTACTTCATTTTTTTTCCTCTAAAAGCCCTTGAAAATACACTGAAAAGTACTGAAAAGCCATCTAAAAAGGAATGAGCAGTCATTTTGGTAAAAACATGTAACTTCTCTACACTGTTAAACCACCTGGAGCTCCAAGGACAAAGAAACCGTTCTGATGGTCGGCTTGTCAGCTCCTATCCATCCTGCGAACAAATAGCACTTCGGGAAACTATTCCTTTGGCACTGGCTTAGCCTCTCTCTAAAGAGGAGACATAATAGAATATCGTAAAAACGCCCTCTCCCAATCTCTCTTGAAATATTGTACACTCAGAATCTACTTGCTTTTCCTTTGTAACCCTCACTCTATTACACAGGGCTCACAAAAGCACACTGATTATGATTTCATTCTTCAGACCCCCTCTTTTCACCAGAGAATACCCTGTCTACAAGCGAGAGAATACAAGGCTTGTCTACACAGAGAAGCCGGTGTGCAGGAAGCTCGGGGCTGCATTTACAGCGCGTTGGCTATTGCAGTGACACCTCATGGAAGCACAGTTTGAACTAAAGATACCTCCAGGGCCTTAAGTGCTTCCTTTTGAATATGGGCTGTATTCCTCCAAGGGTGAAAGCAGAGCGAATGTCCAATTCCTACCCGGCTACTTGAACAGGGCTTACTTCGCAAGAGTAAATTCAGCCTGCTTAAAACTGCTGGTGTGGCTTTCAGGACCGTGATGCTCTTACATAACTTGCCCTCAAAATCATTGCTGCTCACGGGGGTAAGTACTCTGACTAAGGAGAATTGTTTTCTAAGCAGAGGAGGCAGCAAGAATTTGCATCAGGGGAATGAAGTGTTTCTCTGCAGCTGAGCGTTTTGCTGTGAATGTGATACACCCATGAGCTCAAGTAACCTTTCCAGAAACAGATCAGGATAAAGGTTTGCAGTCAATTCTCCAGGTGAGCCAGAAGGGGGAAGTTTGGTCTTCTGCTGGATAAAACGTGCCATATGATGTATAACATGTAGAGCATGTTCAGGCACAAATAGATCTGTATTATGTTTTCTTTATAAACAGGGTAATAAAACTGCTCTGCTGCCCTAGCCCTCAATCACAATTAACATTTTTGGGCGTATCTGATGGAGGACAACAACCTCAACTACTTCTGTCTGAAAAATGGATGGCAAGATGGCAAGGTGCTCCTAATAATGGAGCAGCTGCCCTGTAAACTCAAGAACGTATATTCTTAGGCAAGCAGAGGATTTCACCTAGGAGAAATTGTCAGGGGAGCAGGCATCAGTTCCCCTGCCCTGTGGAGCTCCTTGCTTCCCAGAAGGGCCAGGGACAGTGGATCTGTGACCAGACCTTCTCTGCTCATTGACTGGACAATGACACATTTTGCAGAGTTCATCTAAAAATTGCACTCAGCACTTAGTTTCCTAACATTTTAGAGCCTAAAATTAGGACAACACACCTATATACAAACATAAAGACAAATACACAGTTTTTATGCCATTTTAAGCCATTAGTTTTCTTGCTGATCTGAATTAAAAGAGCAAACCAGAGAAAGCTACAGTTGTATTTCAGTGTCACCTAAAGAAAAGGCAATTTCCCAATACTAACAAATGTGGTGGTTTTTGTTGTTGTTGTTGTTGTTGTTTTGTCTTCTTTTGCAAAACAGCACAAATCTGTTATAATTCCAAAAGCAGCACACAGACCTGTGTCAACAATGTATGTTGACTGTCAAAGAAAAAATACGATAAAGTACTTTAATAGCAAAGATTGGCATTAATATCAGAGTTTAGGAAAAACAAAAACAAACAAACAACAAATAAACAGCTACGTCATATGCACTATATATCCCTTACTAGTATTCAATGGAACGAGATAAAACAGAAAGTCAAGGACACCTTTATCGAGTGCTGGTAACTACCTCGCAAGTTCCACAAGAGAGCAGTATACACTTGACTTTGAGAAAGAAATGACGTGGACCTGATCGCTTCTCATCCCTTTTCCTCTTCTGTTCTTGTTTTTCCAAACATACTCCGAAAAGGTAATGAATGCAAACAAGCCCAGGAGATTGGTAAAAGAGCAGCTCCAGGATGCCAGGGAGGATGCTATGTTGCTCCAAGCTGACAACGCAGAAAGTAGCTACTTGAAGCATATGATAACTATTAGGGAAGGTTATATAAAAAAATATGAAATATGTTTCACCATGCAGCTAATTAGGAAAATATTCACTTGTAGGAAAAGTATGTGTTTTTCTTACCAGTACCACAGATATGTTATGGAACACCTAAATTCATAGTTAGGCATTTAAATATGTGAAAATACATTTAGATAGAACAGCTCAATAATTATTTCAAGAGCACTCGAAAAATTAAGCATGTGTAGGAAAAAGATGTTTTTCGTATCTTCAGTTCATACATAAAGTTGTTTTTGCCATTTTAATATGTTTGTATTAAGTTTTACATTAATAGCCCACAAAAATACGAGTATTTTTATAGGTTTGTATAGGAATACAAAAAGAAAAGGGATTTAACTTCCCTCAGACATAAAGGTGTTTTTTTATTTATTTGGTTGGTTGGTTGGTTTCTTGCTTGCTTGCTTGCCTTTTTTTTCTTCTGAAAATTCCATCAACCAAACACAACCAAAACAAAACTAACAGGTCTTCAGTCACGGAAAACTGGAGTTTTACAAATGCCCTCAGCTGGATGCTTTCTGCACTTTCATAATTCCTGTAATTCTGGTGAGACCTTTACAGGTCTGCACGGAAACAATTATGACAACTCCAATGCCAAAACAAACCAGAACTACACAAGAAATCCTGATGCATCACCCTGGAAAAAGGGAGAATAGAATTCCGCATGTGAACAAAAAATAAATAAATAAATATCCACACCCTAATAGTTGCAACAGCATTGAGAAAAAAAAAAAAAATATATATATATATATATATATTTGGGGGAACATGGTTCTTTCTTTAGATTAAAAAGTCAGATTAAACATTAAATAAATTACTGTCACTGAGTTGAAAAGTCTGTGTCTAACACAGATACTTTGATTTAGCTGATCCTGTGTAAGGAGCCATGACGAGCATTAGGCTGAAATTCTTTCAATTTACGCTGAAGCAGACGAAATGTCTGACTGCTCCCATTAGCATTTTTTAGCTAATGAACTGCTGTGCTGAAAGCTGAGTTTTCACCACTGTCCTGTTCTGTGAAAGACAGGCCCAGTACAGCAGAGATTTAGAAAGATGCTGGGAGACAGAAAGAACAAAAAACCTGTCAGGCAAATATTTAAATACTAGAAGTGCTTGGAAAACGAGGAGATTTGTTCCATTTTCAAAGTGATTTAGAAAAGTTAGCTATCGTGTATGTCAATTAACCTCAAATCAGTTGTAAAACATCTGCAGATGACACATGGGCTCTTCTTTCACTCAGTAAATCTGGAAATCATAGTATTTATCATTACTTGGGCATGATGCTTGCACTCACTCCCCTGCCCCCATACCTGTGGAGATAAACTTGTTATATGTCTTTCAGATTCCCTCTTTGATACCAAATCCCAGAATAATCAAAAGAACAGTTAAGGGAGAACCAGACAGGAAACAAAACAGTCATTGCTGACCTTTTTTTTTTTTTTTTTTTTCCCAAAACCAGCAGAATTGTGCTACAAGAAGTGGGTCATCAATAAAGAAGAAGCCATCTGGACAGCTCTAGTGGTTGACCAGTGCTTTGTCTTTTTAAGGTTAAGTCTCAAAGCCTCAGAGACAACCTCAGCAAAGAAATCTGGGGTGAGATTGATGCTCCGGAAGACATCTTGTCACATAATTTTTTTGAAGAAACCAGTGATGCAAACAACACCAATTTGCATCTTCCAGTCTAAAGATAGGTTTTAGAAGAAGCCAGAGAAGTCTTTTAAATGGACAAATTAAGGAAAAAAAATAAATTTATATATATATAGATATATAGTATTGTTTTCTTGCTATACACTATTTTTTTTTATCTTTTTACTTGAGACTCGCTGAAATACCAGAAATTCACCATCCTAGGATCACTAGCATGATCTGGAAGATTCATGTCAGCCCTCAGCTGTGTGGGTGTTTGGGCCACCTGGTTCCACCACAGATAAGCAGTAGAAAAGATATATCCCAACAAGGCCTCTGGATACAGTTCAATGGGTAATTGTGTTTTTTTTTTTTGTCATAATTGCAGGATATTTAAAACAACGATATAGATACTGCAATGATTCATGTGACCCCTCTCTCAATTGATTCCTTAAATCAATTTAAACATGTAAAATTCAGGTGTTTGTCAAATGTAAATCAATATGGTACCATGCATTTTCTCTTCAGTATCTTTCTGTAAATGCAGTTTGCAAAATATCTGATATAGAATTTCCATGTTATATCATCATCATTTAGTTATATCACCCCTTTGAGCTAGAATGATTTACCTGCAAATGTATGCTACTTCTTTTGGACATTTTGTGTTTGGTGAGTGTTTCTGCTCTTCATAATCCTTCTTTTTATTGGGGGGGGGGGGGGGGGGGGACTCTCACAAATTCTAGGGAACTTTATATTGTGGTTTATCATGATTTTGCAGTCTTTAATAGTTTATTTCACTACCCTATTATCTGTGACAGGCTGTAAGCACTTGCAAAAGTCATAAGTGCAAGAGAACTTTGATACTTGGGAGATATATTGGGCTGGTGGGTAGACACTCACTCGGGACAATATATGAGCTAGCCAGAGGATTGTAGGGTAGTTGCCTATGTTTGACACTTATGAAATTGCATTTTAGGTAATGATACACTTCCCACCTGCCTACTATCTATTTTCCAATCAATTCCAATCTGCTTCCCAGGAAAGTAAAATGGTTTGCTTCTGTTTAACACATACCGTACCAGTTAATGGCTTCTTCCTTCCTTTGTTGCAGATAATAGGCTGAATACATATTAGTAGCCGTAATTTAACAATAAATGTGATCAAATTTATTTTTCCTTAAAAAAAAAAAAGTATATTCTCCACTACTTACAGACAGTCTTTGATACTATATGGAAAACTGAAAAAAAAAAAAAAAGCACTAGAATTCATTATTCTCTGGACCATCCATGTACAGGACTATTCATTCGGTAATGGAAAGTTTTCATGGCTTCATATTACATTTTATTAGTTCTAACTTACAATGACATTCAAATAATAACTTCTCAAATAATAGAGATACCGCTACTTCGTATAACAGAGAGATACTGCATCAAACTTTTTTGAAGTGGGTCTCAGCTGAGCCATTTAATTTTGTGGCACTTTTGAAAGATGAGGATTTGAGGACACTAATTTTGCTTCTGTTATATTTTACACATTTTAGCCATTCTTCTAGAGGAGATAAAAGAAATGTACCACGCTGTGTAACAAAGCATGGTACACTCCTAGGTTTGGACAGAAATGACATGGCATATTTTACTTGCTGTTCATGCATCATTTGCTTTATTTTGAGAAACTCTGTCCTTTCCCTTGATGCAGGATAGCTATGTTATATGAACTGTAAAGAAAAACTTTAGTTATCATTCAAATATGCTTGCTGTCTTACTAAGTGTCGAATGTTCTCTCCCTCTCAGATATTTTGGCTTCTGAAGGTTAAGGTCCTGGGGATTCTGCCAGAAGGCAGATGCTGGGCTGGCAGACGGCGTATCCTTTCAGTCATAGGGATGTTGTCCTTCACTTCTGCAAAGAAAATCTTTTGAATAGCTGTACCACAAACTTTTATGTTGCCCTTTTCTGGATCCTTTGGTATGTATTTCCCACCCCAGCTAGGATGTTCATGATCTTACGGCTATCATCTACCTAGGCTTTGCTTTTTCTGTATGAGGTATAGCGACAACTGTGCTATATTCTTCAGCTCATTCTTCCAACAGAGCAAAGCATTCTCCCATCTGATCTACCACACTACCAGCTTACCTGTTTCCTTACCTCCCATGCCACATTCCTGATCCATGTATCCAACATCTAATCCTAGCAGAGGGCAAAAAAGGTCAAGTCTGTCAGAAACTGGATTATCAGCAGAGCTCTGAGCTCAGTTTATTAGGAGAGGCTGCCTAACTGCTCTTGTCAGTTTCTTTGTCCTCATTCATTTTGTGCTTGAGAGACTTGGAAAAAAGCATTGAGTGACCTACACTGGAAGAAAGGGAGGGGATGTTATAGCCAGAATCATCTGCTCCATGAATGCAAAAATGGATTTCTCTAAAACAGAAAAATAGTATGAAGACATTGATTTTAAAATATTCTAAAATAACAATAAATCACTTTTTATCTTCTGAGTATTGAATTTCAATGTCTAACATGTCTGTTAGGATCCCGTAGGGCAGGGAACATGTGGCCTGAAAAAGGTAGGAGGAATTAGATGAAATAACTAGTCCTCAAAGGGCCATACTCTAAGAAAAGTTGTCCATTTACACACATGGGAGACTATTGTAAAGCGGGAAAACACGGGGTGCTCACTAAAGTTTCAACTACTGTTTCCTTTATCATGTGTTTTCTTTACTTTCACGGTGCTATATGTAACGGAACA
The DNA here is from genome assembly GCF_040182565.1 of Anser cygnoides. Classification (NCBI taxonomy): domain Eukaryota; kingdom Metazoa; phylum Chordata; class Aves; order Anseriformes; family Anatidae; genus Anser; species Anser cygnoides. The sequence goes on along the minus strand of NC_089874.1, from coordinate 29,262,934 downwards.
GAAAATTCACACTGGATTACTACCAGCTGGAATTACTTCTACTTGAAAAACTGTGCACTTTAGAAGTGTCTCTCTCTGATTTTCCCATTACATCCACCATTTGAGTCCAACAGATTCTATCCGCTGCAACTAGACTTCCTGTTAATGTGACAAGTAGCCTGAGAGCAATTTTTGTCTGTTTCCCACTATCTGCTCTCACCTCACTTACTTCTGCTTAAGGCAACATCACTATCTCAGCTATTAAAGACAGATGCTCAAATAATCAAATACCTAACCAGTCACACAAACTAATTTCAGCTAAATGCAAGCATAATTTCAACCTTCTTTTTCAGAAGCAAGAGAAAAAAACATATTTTCAAAATGAAAATGAATTTGCCTAATCATGTGCACTTTCACTTTCCAGAAGTAATTATTAAACTGCTTCCTTATTAACTGTGGCAATTTAAAACCTCCTTCTGTGGGAAGCAGGTATAGAAAAAAAGCATGATGAAGAAAATAACTCACTCCTTGGTACCTGTAAGGACTGGCTTGAAGCAAGGACTGACTACGGAAAGCCACATTCCTGGCTGTCCTTAGAGTCATGCTAGCCACAAGACTGCACCGCCCTGATATGGCTGCCTTTGGCACAATTTGTATCCTCCAGGGATGCTGATGGTGAGGGACTGCATTCTTGAGAGGGACAGCACAAAGGCCTGGAAGAAGCAGAACACTTTACCTCCTGTTCAGTCCTTGTTTAGTGAGAGATTCAGGAGTTAAATAAAGAAATGCTGCTGAACAGGGCAAGAGTGGTTTCTGCTATTTTGAAACAAAATAAGTCTGGGTATCAGAGGTTTCTTTTTAATAAGAACACTGTGAACACAAATTCTTATAAATAATATGATCAAAAATTCAGTATATAGGCCCTCAGTCTCTCTCTGATGATATAATTATCATCAATCAATGTGAGCAAAAGCAAGCATCGTTCAATTACAACATACTTGATCCAAGGCCTCTAAGAATTTGTAGGCACTTCTTTCACAATCTCCAAAATGTAGCAGCAAATTTTCCTTACTTAAGGGTTGGAAGACTGAGGTAATAAGGAGTAAATGACTTGCCTTACGAAACAGAAGATTGTTCATAGTCTAAGAAAAGACTACAGCTTTCCTACTGTCTCAGAGGTTTGTTGTTGTTTTGTTTTGATGACATTTTCCCTCTTCATGTTGCATCTTTTTTAGGAATTCTAATTACCGGCTTTTCACAATCACTGTATTTAGCCAAATTAAAATGAAGTTAGATTGGACCTAATATTTTTCTTACCTTTTCCTCCAAAACAAAAATGTAATTAGTAAGATACAAACACTGACAAAGATAGGAAAGGATAAGTAACATGCATTTCTTACTTCTCTCAGAAGAAAAATAACATAAAATATCATCAAAATGCTTGATTTTATTTTACAAAATATGTTTTGCTAAAAATATATGTTTTACATTTACAGATTTAACTTTCAAACACTAAGTTTAACATGCTTTCAATATTCCCTGCTGATTTGCACAGGACAGTAAGAATTAGAGCCAAAGGACCTCTTTAAAGTTAGTATTTTGGCTTATACATTGGTCAGCTTCTGTTCTAAGGTTCTTTGTGAATAGTAAATCAAGTGAATAGCATAATAAAAATAACACTTCCTTTGGAAGAATTTGTATACTGCATTTTCTTTGAAAGAAAAATTAGTTTCCCCTTTGTGAACATTGCAAAATAAAGAAAAATACTTAACATTTCTCCCTATCTCCACATATTTTAAGACCGTTTGTTTTAATTTTCATATTTGATCACTGCAAATAGTTTAATGCAAAGTAGCTTAATTTTTAGAAGAATGATTTTGAAGATAAGCAATATACAGCAGAATGAGCAATACAGCAGAATAAGAACATTCTGCTGTAATCACAAAGGCAATGACTATACACAACAGTTTTAAAAATTGTTGTTAAAGTGGAATTAAAGGAATAGCAGTGATCTCCCAGATATTTTGTTGAGAAAGCTCAGAAGTATGTTGTCAGCATAATAAATATCTACCCAATATAAAATGGTGGGGCAGGAGGAAGGTAAAAAAGATCCAGATGATATAATCAAGGTTGGATGAAGGAAGGACTTCATGTAAATGGATACACACACACACGCATATGTACATATATGTATTAATATTTAAAATTTAGATGCATAATACATATTTATACTGTAATATTATTCTTGTAGATACTGAAAAAATTATATATTTTGTACAAAAAACATTAGAAGCATTTAAAATTAATGTGTTATTAATATCATTATATTTACATATTATATTACATTATATTATATTATATATAAATATATTGGAGTTGAACATTTTTAAAGCAAAACCTGAAATACTTAAATACTAAAAATGATTCTTCAACATCTAGACTAAACTTGCTTAAATTAGACTGAAATTCATAGTCTAATACCTGATGAGACTGTTGGGTTTTGTTTGTTTGTTTTTGCTTTAATTACTATTCACCCAGCATTTGTACCATTCAGAGCTGAAGAGCTATATAAGATTTCTAAATACGGAAGGAGCTGTGCTCTAGAGAACTGCATGGAGGGATGTTCAATGCATTGCACAAAGAATACAGAAGAAGGCAAAACAACTAGAAATATGGAAAAGCTCACCTAAATGCAACTGAAAATCTTGATTGCTTATAACAGAATATGAGTAAGGAGTGCTATCATGCTGAATACCAGGAACAGGAAAGGGGATGGTATAAGCTCCCATTATGTTGTCATGGAAGAACAATTTGTTGCTAAAGTTGACATCTGTATTAGTGAAATATCATGCATAGTTTCTATAAGAAACTAGTAAAGAAAAGAAATCAAATTGATAACAAAGTATTTATAACTGATGTTTCTTGCCATATTTAAAATGAGGTGTAAGCAGCCTTACAAAAAGGGTGAAAATTCAAATTGTATGAGAAACGGTTGGTTGTCTCATTAGCTGTGTGACAGAATAGGAAGTCACTTATAAATAACCAACGGATCTAGCTTCAAGAGCAAGCCACCAAGTAAGTTTATGTTTTGAAAAGACAATATAGATGTGACGTGTAATTCATCAACATTGTCTACAGTTTTGAGCAAGAATCCAGGCTGCTAGAAACTGAGGAAGTGCAGAGAGAGAACAGGGGTAAAACCCCAGGGACATTCATGAGAAGTTAAACAACCAGACAACTGGAATTGTGTTTTCTATTTCCAACCTTGACAATTGATAATTAGACCTTTGGACCTGCAAAACTGATTTTTTCTTCATGATTAAGTCTGCCTGATGTTAGAGACAGTGGGGTAAGGCTGAAACCTGTGAACGTGAAGTGTTTCATACAGATGAGGTGTTTAAAACCACCTGTGAAGGAATGTGGACTTTGTAGAGTGCTTACTTCTCAGTAGAAAAGAAAGAGCTTAGGGACCAAGAATGATGACCAGGAACAAGTGCACTCCAGGAAACATAAAAACCCACACAATGATCAGAGAGCTGAGCTAAACGCAATAGCTTCCAGGAAACCCCAAGCCATCAGGTCAACAGGGGCAACCAAGATGATAATGAGAAGGGTAGATGCAGCTCATTAACACATGAGTCAGGGGAGAGTCAACAAAAGTGAAGCATGGCAAAATTCATATCTAAAAAAAGATTATTTCATCTCCACATTGTGTGCAGTTAGGCAAACCTGTAATGGTGGCCAATCCGTGTCATGGGTTTTTGGCATTAAATATGGAAAGGATTGACTTAGAGGAATTGTGGTAGATCATATCATAACCACAGCAATAAGTTAATGGTAAGAAAAAGAATTGGAGAAGTTATGCAGTGTCATGTTTCATGGTTTGAACTACTTTTTCTGGTATGAATTATGACACCTTTTTCCTCTGAAGAATTTGTACCAATTGATTTGTCAATTACTTATTAGGTTTTCTGTTATTTCCACTAACGTCAAACAACACAAGCATAGTGTGAACTTTCTGTCATTCAAGGAAATGATGCATTGTCAATCCACTGAAGTAACATATCCCAGGATTTGAAAATTGTCATGAGGATGCAATGCAGGAATTACAAAAAAAAATTTTTTGTAGTATATATGCATACTTCTGTTCTTGAATTGCTTTATTCTATTGTTTGTTATTGAGTTATACTGCTCTATGTATATGAACGTGTAGTTTCATGTAACACTTTGCTGACTGTTATTAAATAGATTGCCTTTTGTCTTTCATGTATATTCAAAATTAGATGACAAAATCACAAAGACAAAAGCCTTAAAATATGTCCTCTATTTTTATGCCACATATCTGCACTACTAAAAAGTAAAATAAAAGGATAAGCCTTTGCAGATCACCCATTCTAAATACAAAAAAGGCTAGCAACAGAAGTAGGAAATGGAAATCACACAGATAAAGAATTACAGTAGTAAAGAAAAAAAAAACCTGTATTTTAATTTTTAATAGTTTGAGCTTTAAAAATGAGAATTGACCGTATTGGACCAGATCACAGTTCATGTATTTTCACTTTCTATTAAATTCATAGTTATTTTATTTTCATGAACTAGATTTAGTAGATATTTTTATTTATTTATGCTTTTCGTTTTTACTATTAAAGCTTGATAAATTAAATTTTAATTCATCAAGAAATAATTTTCCCAATCCATAGTAACCAAGTCAATTAGAAAGGGCAATAAGGGAAGATATCAAGTCAAAAATAATCTGGTAGGAACAAATTCAATCAGCACAAGACAGGACCTTGGCTGAGCTCACCTGAAAATTGCAAAGTTGGTTCTTGGTCTGTACCAAGAAGGCTGTATAGCCTTCAACTGGTAGATTTAGGTTTATTTTTAGGAGTATAATAAAATGACTTACATCTCTTACTCCATATGTACCATGCTCAGCCTCAGAGGATTCATAGTTTTTGGAATTATTCAGGGAAAATGAAAAGGCATAAAAGGAATAGTAAGATGCACTGGTAAGTAAGCATCCTGCTGTCTGTGCATTTCACTTTCATGTAGCCAAATGACTACACCTCTTTTTCTACAAATACACGTCTCAAAATATAACTTATGCATTTGTCATCTCAATGCTAAACTAACATGGAGTAACATTTTATGAATATTAAGAAGTAGTAACATTTCATTCATGTACTAAGTACATTTCATTATATACTTAGTATCCATTTTATGTCAGTTTTCTGTAATTAAAGATGATTCATCATTGTCTTTATGTATCCATAAGAGGCACATGTCTTCCTATACTAGCTATGTTTATTTTAACATTATGTACTGATGATGTGCATAATAAAACTCAACATAAAAAGAGATGTCTTTTTTTTTTTTTTTTTTATAATTAGTGAGTTTATTCCAGGGTGATCACCCTGTCCACATGAGGGTGGAAAAAACTTAGGACATTCTGGTTCTTTACCCTATTCTGCCTTAGTGTGAAGGTTGTCCTTAGACAATTCAATCTAACTTGCTGTCCTTTTTAGTTGGACTTCCATTTAAAAGTGTTCAGGGGATGCCCCGTGTATTTTTGCAATAAGCATCTGTACTTTTCTTATGAAAAACAGTAATAAAATCTGCCCACAATTAAGTTACTTTATCATATGGACATATTTTCTGTGAACAACAGTGAAGAAAGGTAATCAAAAGAACTCTTCACAGGAAAATGATTTATATGACGTGAGGGAAATAAGCTGTCTTTTAGAAAAAGAATGACGTAAGCTGTCTTTAAAGATCAGATCCCCCACATATAAGCACAGCTCTTTATCCATGTAAAATTCAATATATCCTGTCGCATGTTTGATAAAGGGTGGCAGCAGTTAAGTTCAGCTTACAGTTTGGTAGAAATAGGTTTCTCAGGCAAGCACCGTAACTAGCCCTCTATCATCAAGAGGTGATAACGGGAACATAGCACCTACAAATGCATAATGAGTCTAGACAGCATTACAATAGATGCTTTGAAAAATACATAATATGAAACTTTAACCATTAACAATAAAACTGGGAAACATATTTTGTTTTGCCTCCATTTATGCTTCCTAGGATCTTGAAAACAGAGGAGATGTGATACAGTACAAGTTGGGTTTTATATATTTTATATGAAGTTTGGTACATTTTGGGGTCTTTGCAACAGTTATAACACTGTACATAAAATCAAAGTTTGTATTAATGGTATTTAACTAATGCTGATTACTTCAAATAGGAAAAGAGATTTTTGCAAACAAGAAAGTATTAAAATAATCTGTTTGAGCAGACATATTTGTGGTTCTTCAGAGACTAAATATGTAAAAGAGATGAAAGCAATAAGTCTCAAAAAGCTAAAATACAGAAGGAAATTTGCTGAATAATCAAAATGCTTCTATTACACATAAATGAAAAAAGCTGGATACACAGTAAAAAGAAATCTCGTCATGACACATAGCCAGTCAATAAAACTACTTCCAAGAAAGGAGTAATAAGCTTAACAGATATATAGCCCTGGACAATGTGGAACAAAAAGACTATGAAATAAATGAATAAAATGTGATTTGTGAACTAAAATGTGCTAAATATAAAAAAAAAAGACAAAAATTTTGAAAGCGTGACAGATGGCGGAAGTATGGTGTTCGAGGAAAATTATATGAAAATGCTTTAGTTCACTGAGATTTTGAAAAAATAAAAGTTTTAGAATTAAATGTGGAACAAAAATCTAGATAAGACTGGGAGACGTTTAAAAAAATGAAAGATACAATGTATATTTATGAAGCTATAGAAACTTCTGTCAAAAAAAAAATATTAAAGAAGTCAGAAGCTATATTAAGTTTAAAAACCTTAAGAAACAGGAGCTTAATTTGGAACAGGAATGGCTCAGCTAAATTAGTGCAGTTGTGTTCATACACCATTCCTGAACAATAAATACTGAGAATAAAAAAGTGAATAAATAAACGTGAATTATTCTTTATCCTCCATCTGAATTCCAAAAAACCCAGGGTCTTCAGCCCCCTTAGGCAGTGCCTACTAAGCAAACATGGACAGAAAAATAAAACTAGCCAAAAAACAGAAAATATTTACAGCCACAAACACCAAATCTATTTCAGTTTTGCTATTTGGGAGATTTATTATTAAAGTACCTGAGAGGAATCTGTCCTGTTAATAAACCTGGTTATATATTGTGAAACACACAAAACAGCCTCCAATTGCAGTAACAAATGATGTAATGTCATTTGTCTTTTTAAGCTACTTTTCACTAGCCATTCTTAACTTGCATACTTCGCTTCAGTGCCCTAAGTTCAAAAGGAGTGGAAAATGCCCACACTTGGGCTAACCTCGGAGTTACTAAGACTCCAAAAGAAACTGGAGATGCCATGTTATAAAAGAATATGAACCCAAGAATATGAACCCAATTCTTCATAAAGTATATGAACCCAAATGTCCCACTTCAGGTCTAACAGAGCTCTTCCAATCTGTAGTGCTTCTGCCAAAATGATATATATATATTAAACAAACAAACAAACAAAACCACTTCCAAGTGAGGGGCTACCAGATATAAAGCTAGAGGTTGTCATTACCAGTGGCAGCACCCAACAATGCTATTTCTGGTTGTCAATGATTGTGCTATCAGACCAAAAGAACAGCCTGAATTTGACTGCAAGAAGCTAGAAGCAGCTTTTCCTCTTTCAGATACATTTTAAAGAGGCAAACCTATTCAAGGTGGGTTTTTTTTGTTTGTTTGTTTTGTTTTTTGATACATTTTGTTGTTAATATATACATATATATGACAAAGGAAACATTATATAAACAATTATATACCAAGGATGCTAAGTGGGGAGAAGTACTCTCAACCAATCCTGATCTTGAGTCTAAGTTTTGCAGAGATGATCAGGAATTCAGATGCTCCTTGCAACCTCTCTTGCTTGTTAGCTATAGGATGGCAGTTACCATTTCAGTTCCCATTCCTAATCCTTGAACATCTAAATCAGTCTGGATTCTGCTACAGGACCCGGTGCACACTCATTATGCACCCAAGTATTATGTAGACATTTGTCATTCTACTACATGTAGCACTTATTTCTCCATATCTTATCTCCTTGTTCTTAAAATATGACCTCACAGATACAGTGTGAGAAAAAGCTATTACTGTTTAAAAGGCATTAACTTGCTAACAAAATCTAAATGTACAGATAAGTTCAGCTGAGGCAAATTTAAGGGCAAATTAATACCCATCTCCTTACTTCTTTTGATGATGCAAAACCTTGACTATTACGCAAAAGATTCCATATATAAAAATAAATCAATTTATCAATATTAAATCATATTTTAATTCTGAAGCATAAAGCAACCAGTAAGATTAAAATTGCAGTTATATCCCATGCATGTACATGAGACATCTTGCATTATTTTTCTTAAAAGAGATATTATTAGAATTGCAGCTCTTTGTGAGTGAGTGTGGCAGATGGTGCATAAGAGTGAGTGGTGAGCAATTTACAGTAAACAAATTCTTTATCTCTGACGGGTCATGGGGAGAACTAACATGGTCCCCAATTCAATCAGGGAGCCATCTAGACAACAGTGGCATTCAAATATACTAATGATGGTGAGACGTTGAAAAAGAAAAAGAAAAAGAAAAAGAAAAAGAAAAAGAAAAAGAAAAAGAAAAAGAAAAAAAAAGAAAAAGAAAAAGAAAAAGAAAAAGAAAAAGAAAAAGAAAAAGAAAAAGAAAAAGAAAAAGAAAAAGAAAAAGAAAAAGAAAAAAAAAAAAAGAAAAAGAAAAAGAAAAAGAAAAAGAAAAAGAAAAAGAAAAAGAAAAAGAAAAAGAAAAAGAAAAAGAAAAAGAAAAAGAAAAAGAAAAAGAAAAAGAAAAAGAAAAAGAAAAAGAAAAAGAAAAAAAAGAAAAAGAAAAAGAAAAAGAAAAAGAAAAAGAAAAAAAAAGAAAAAGAAAAAGAAAAAGAAAAAGAAAAAGAAAAAAAAGAAAAAGAAAAAGAAAAAGAAAAAGAAAAAGAAAAAGAAAAAGAAAAAAAGAAAAAGAAAAAGAAAAAGAAAAAGAAAAAGAAAAAGAAAAAAAAAAGAAAAAGAAAAAGAAAAAGAAAAAGAAAAAGAAAAAGAAAAAGAAAAAGAAAAAGAAAAAGAAAAAGAAAAAAAGAAAAAGAAGTAAAAGAAAAAGAAAAAAAAAGAAAAAGAAAAAGAAAAAAGAAAGAGAAAAAAAAGAAAAAGAAAAAGAAAGAGAAAGAAAAAGAAAAAGAAAGAGAAAGAAAAAGAAAAAGAAGAAAGAGAAAAAGAAAAAGAAAGAGAAAGAGAAAGAAGAGAAGAGAAAAGGAGAAAGAAAAAAAAGAGAAAGAAAGAAAAGAGAAAGAGAAAGAGAAAGAGAAAGAAAAAGAGAAAGAGAAAGAGAAAGAGAAAGAGAAAGAGAAAGAGAAAGAGAAAGAGAAAGAAGAAACAAAAGAAAAAGAAAAAAAAGAAAAAAAAAGTAGAAAAAGAGAAGAAAATGAAGAAGAAAAAGAAAAGAAAAAACACAAAGACTTTAAATTATGGGACTGAGAAAACCTTTTCCTATAAGAATTTTAAGACTTGCCTTCTGGGCCTGATTGAATGATGCAGCTTGCAAAGGTGCTCCAGCATGCACAACATCTAGTATTGAGAGTACTGTTACAGGTTTAGCACCACTGAACTGGTCAAATTTAATCTAGGTGTTTACTGACATGCCATGCCTCTTGTTAGTTACTTTCTTTATACATGGGCTATTACATAAAAATAAGACTTTATAACTACTTTAACCGTTTGTCTTACAAGACATTTTATCTGGGAATGTTTAGCAGGATTTCCTCATCATCTGAGTGCATTCCAATCTGCATCAGAAACACATGAATCCCATTGAATAAAGCAATCCAAAATAGTGGGAGTAACACTCTCAAGGGAGTTTTCATACGCTGTTCAGCCACAGTATATTCACAAGACATTTAGTTCTGCTCATATTAATAATGCTTGTAAGTAGCAGTACCATGAACTATTAGTAGCAGAACAAGAGTTTCCAAATATATTTTCGCTACATTTTAAATTTGGTTTTAAACAGCCACCTGTGCCTTATGGATAATTAAAACCACTAGCAATAGACGGCATATACTTTTGCCTTCTCATGTAGATTATGTAGATGATTAGCCAATCAGGTTACACATAATACACTATCATGTCTGCCCCCTTAAATTAAACTTTAATTAATTTTGCATGGAAAAATAAATGTTTTGAGATTCTTGTTTTTAATTTTTATTTTTTTAATCAGGTTAGATAGAAACACTCTGGGAATTATTTTAGTTTGAAAGAGAAATTGGTAATTAAGTCATTTATATTCACTGTAATTCCCTATATTTATATGAAAGTGCAAATTCTTGCATTCTTTGCACAGACAATAGCAAACCATCAAACACTGTTTTCCTTGTTTCAGCACCAAAACTCTGCCAGACTGCAACTTCTGACTGAAACCTGTCTCTCTGCTTCTTCAGTAATTTCCTTTATCTCTTTCCCATACACACATAGCCCAATGGTGTCAAGGGCATGTACCTTGATGTACACATTACTTCCCAAAATACCTAGGAAAAGCACATTGGTCCCTGAAACTCCATATTTTCCATGCTTTTGTTTACATTTCTAAGTTTAATTGGCCCATCATAATTGACCCATTTAGCCTAGATTATAGCTCATAATCTCTACACCTTCTGCACATATTCCTTTTCCTTCTTTAACTAGCGAATAGCTCTGTTCTCTCAGCCATTCATATTCCTTGTTGCTTAGGCATTTTTCCTGAAGCCTCTTCCTGAAGTATCTCAGTCACGCACTGAAGCAAAAGCCTCTGCAAACATATCTGTGTGTTCTGTTGCTTACAACATGTAACTAGCATTTGCCTATGGAGAAGGGGGCGGGGAGAGGTTGGAGATGACTTCCTGAGAACGACTTGCAGAAATAAATAGTAATAAATCCATTTTTTTTCATTCATTCATTTTTTTTTTTAATGAAGTTCTGAACATATTACTTCTCAGTTTCTTATCTCATACTGCTTTTGAAAGTCTCAAATCTTCCCTTGCCTGGCATTAAAAGCTTTCAGAGAACCTATTTAGTCATTTCCCTGAGGAAATTGCAGTGCCTATCACTACAACATCAGAACCAACAAAATTACTTCTTTTCCCTCCCCGCCACATTCATCAATGAAAAGATAACAATTGGGTTTAAATAAATAAATATTCCTCTGCAGTACTTGAAATCCAGAAATGGAAAGAAAGACCATCATCACTGATTTTCACTATGTACAACTGTAACTGAAAGGAGAAATCAACAGCAGCGCTGAATAAGAATTGTATTGTATTGTATTGTATTGCATTGTATTTGTTCTAAATCCTTTGCTTTTCAAATAGGATGTTGTAAAACTCATTGGAGACAGTTCTCATTTATATTGGCGATTTTTGAATCTGAGCTTTCCTGTAAGTTATCAGCCTGAATAATCATTCATCTGCATTGTTCTCTGACATAATGTAACATAAGCTTTACACTTCTAACACTCCTTATCCGTTCCAGATAGTCGCCCACTTATGTCAGTTTTGGCAAATTACATGAAACCTACATATCTACATCTGTGCTCAAGATGAAAACAATCTTTATCATGGTTCATGATGGTTGGCTCATTGACTGTTTGAGACAGAGGGCTGACATACAGAGATGTAACTCTATGTAACTCAACATCTCCCATGGCTTATCACAGTGTTACTGTGATGTATACTACTGGGAAGCAGAATCTAAAAGTTGTGGCATGTTCTCATTTAATCTAGAAGACCATGATTTCTTGTTCATGTATGCACAGGGCATCGAAAATACTGTCTTCAGAGGGGCCTTGTATTCCTATTTTCATGAAAGTTTAAAGGCAAGTTTTAGATAAATGGTTACCCTTTAAGTTACCTGCTCAAGATAACATTACTCTATATGTTTTTGGGGGTGTTATTCAATATTTCACCATGAAAATTAACTTAAGCTGTTTTAAGTTCACTTAACCTGTTTTAAGTTTTCTCAGTCTTCTGTCAGGTGCCTGATTTGGTACTTACTGTTAATTACAAAATAAACATTTTAAAAAATAAGTGAACAATGCAGCTAATTTTTACTATAATAATAAATTAACTGTTAATTTGAATTAATTATCTAGTTGGATCCTGAAGGGCGTGTTTTTGGCTAGAAAGTACTAAATAACTTCAGGCAATTAACTAGAAGACATGGAAAATCATTGCATATTGAGGCTGAAGACGAGAAAAAAACATTGGGCTGGGAAACAACAGTGAAGGTCATTTAGATGAACAGCCACTACTGATATACAGATTCGATCAGTCAGCTACTGTTTGAGTCCATGAAAATTCTAGGCAAGAGATGAAACCTCTTTTAAGACCTTTGCATCCAATAAAATCACTTTAATTGTTGTGAAGGAAATTTCTCCCTACCAATCTTCAGAGCAATATCTCTATAAAGAATTGATTGTGTATGCACAGCTTGAAGAAGACAGGTGGGCAAACATTTTATTATCAGCATTTTGTTACATAATATACATCCATGTCTAGTAATGGAAGTACTGTTTGTACTGTAATGTACAGATTATATTTGTTCTGCATAAATATATTTAAGAGTTGTAATTACTGAAATGCTATTTGAAATGAGATTTCTATGTACTTTAACTTCTTTAATTCAGCAAAAGCTTCTAAACTATACTGCAAGAATGAAAGCAGGTTAGCTGTACTTCAGATAACAGCTCTTGAATGCACAAGTGTTACACAATATCAGTGCTTCATCTGATAGTATGATATTCTGTACAGGCTTTATTAGTCACCATGGACATCTATGCCTCTTCTTTTGCAGCCAACATGATACAATTGCAGGCTCAAGAATGTGGATTTCAAGATTTTCTCCTCTGGACTCTTTTTGTTTATCAAGTATGAGCACTTAATTATGTGCCAGTCAGATTTGGTGGTACAGAAGCCAGGAATCTCTGAACCCCCTTAGTAAATGATCAAGGCCTTTAAAGATATTCCCAGCTGGGTGCCAAAGAAAAATGGAAATATCCAAGTTATTTCTGAAAACCTTGATTATGACACTTCTCCACTTTATATTACAGTAAATCAATTACTTTTTTCAAATGGGCTGTTTACTGAACACCAAATCATTTTAATTAGATTTAGTTGCTTGTTGTTATTCTGTTTTGGAGATGACGGTCATAAAATCCCTATATGTAAGTCTATTAAAATGAATTTCTGATCCTGTCTTTCTAGTTGTATATTCTAGCGCAGTATGCAAATCAATTCTTCTTCTCTCACACGCACAAACTCATACAAATATTACTGCCTTTCTCAACAACCAGTGCCCCGTGGTATAAAAAGAAAAAAGGAATGCTGAATTGACTTGTTATCAGAAGCCATCAGATGAACATATTAGTATTATTTATAATTGCTACATTGTTGCCGAAGGAGCCAGTTGCCAAGGGAATCATTAAACCCACTGATTTTGACTTTTATAAAGGATTTGAGAAAATTGCTTTTAAAAGAAAAGTCTTTCATTTTACCCACAAAGTAGGAAAAGGCTAAACTAGGCAGAACAAATGGTTCTTTGAGATGTCTGATAGAAAATTCCCCTGGGTGGAAACTTCAATAATAAATCTGGAGTTTTGGACGTATAATATTTTTTGGTACAGTATACTTCAAGGGAAGAACAGTGAGGGGTTTGAACAACACTCTTGCAAATGATGCATCTAAAACAGAGTATGAACAACAAAAAGACATTGTAATTGCCTGTTTGGAAGCAATAATAAAAAATGTTGGTAGGACCATTTGGTGTTATGGTAAATTACAGAATATTTTGAAATAAAGACAAATTAACGAATTTTTACCCAACAAATTATTTGAATTCCAGATACTAAAAAGGTTATGGAAGAAAAATGACATTTTGCTTGCATGGAATTTGCAGTACCAGCATAGGAGAAAACAGTATGAGAGTATGCTTGACTCTAAATGGGAAACTTAAAATAAATTCACAAAAACTTGTTAGTTAGCAAGGCTATGAGACAAACACTGATATCATTTGTCCTTGTATAAATTACCATAACTGTTAAAGATGTATTTATTTGCATTCTTATCCTTTTTCCTCATATCAGCATCTCCAAAGCATAATATAAAATCTTTGTTCCATATTATGAAGCATTAAGCAATAAAAGGATATGAAACCTTGTTCTTCCTTCTACAATTTACATAAAGAACATTTGTACCAAAGGATAAGTTCATATTAGTCCTAAGACAGATCATAACAGAGCAACTGTGCTGAAGCATGGATAAAAGCCATCTATAAAGACTACAGGTAAACATTAGCAGAAAATAATTTCTGAAACCTTCAAGACTCTCCAGGCTTTCTGAGATCAGTTTGACTATGTCCCAGCTTGGACTTAAGTGCTGCAAAATTTTTGTTATTGCCATGATATGTGGCTCAGCAGTTTGCAACGTTTAGAATATTTAGAAGCTTTCTAGCTTTCAGTTGTAAAAGTTTGGTGTTTTTTTGTTGGTGGTGGATTTTTATTATTACTTTTCTCATAATTTAATCGCAAACGTTTGTCCTTGGTTGCTGAAGAACTTCAAAGAATATCCTGTGTATGTGCTGAACTTTCTTGTCTCTTATCTATTTGAACTTTATTTTTCTTTTCCTTTTTTTTTTTTTTTGGTAAATTGTTGAAACTGAAACATCATTAAGAAAAGACATTTTATATCCTTTGTAAAGACAAATGGTAAATCATCATCATTTCTCTCAGAATTTTCTCTCTATTAGCACAGCTATGATCTCTGATATTTCCAGATGTTTCCCAGTTGGATGGGGGTAGGCACAAAGCAGAGTTTTATGTGCTTAATTCATCTAAACAGAAAGTTTCTATATCTTCCAAAATGCTAAAAGAACTATTTCAGAACTATTTCAACGTTTATTATTTCAATAATTTCTTCTATGAAACAATGCTTATTTTGTCTATGCCTTCTCCATAATATTTTACATGTTTTATACAACTATTCCTTCATTTTCAGGAACATCCTAGGTATTTATTTTTGTCAGTGTAGGATAAAATACATAACTCATCAAAATACCATGAGTTAGCTAGATATGATTCACGTCACCACGTGTTTTTTTCCTATTTTAGATTAGAGATAGTTCCTGGAGCTGAACAAAGGTGTTGCCTGGGAATTTTTTGTTGGATAATTTCTTTCTCTGGTTGAAAATGTCAAATCATCTAAAAACAGTCCAAACGAAATGCAGTTTTTGAACAAGACTGAATAGCGGACACTTTCAGAGAGAGCATAGACTGGTGACAAAAAGCAGACTTGGGATACTCACAAATTTCATATTTTGTCTCTAAATTAGCAGAGAAAGGATTTAAATCTTTCACAGCTCCAGTAAGTATTCAGATGGTTTACTTCTGCTTTAACTTCTCTGAAGTGTGAATAAAATTCCTTTACCAACTCCTGAAATAGAATAAGAGTTTTACTCTATTGTGGAACAGAATCAAAGCCCATAATGATTACTGCTGAGTATTTTTGCAAGGTGAAACTCCTGTTTTCAAGTTGTTCTTAACAATCATTCCTGATATTAAGTAATAGTAATTTTCTTTTTGTCACTGTGGGAGTATGCTGAATGCTTGACCTTTTCTCCCAAAACATGCAGCATTCTTTGCCAGGTTTCTAGAAAATAACCCATTGACTCTCTCATTCTGAAGCACATTTTGTGGAGCCAAGGAAAGTTTTTGTTTTCTACTTCCATCTGTCTAGAAAGATTCATGAATTATTCATGTGACAGGACTTTGTTTCAAAGGAAGACTACATGCCTAATTTCTGAGTTACTAATTTTAGTAGGAGCTGGAGTGCTATAAATGAAGTCCTGTGTGAATAAAAGCTCTGCTTTAAGAGTATGCCCTTTGAGAGTGTCATCTTTGTTAATACAAAATGAAAAGCAGGGATACCCCTTCCACTTATAAATTTATAAATTGAAATTTCCCTTATTGCCTATAATTTCCTTTTGTTTTATTAACCCACAAAGCGGAAAAACAATATTATAAGTTAGCTGAAGCAGCTCTTTGTTAGAAAAATGCATAATTTTAAATAAAAAAGAAAACCCTCTCTCTTTTTTTTTTTTCTGTTGAGTCTTTCAGTGTATGCTAGTGTGAACACCAAAGGAGAATGGATGATTTCACTGTATTTACTGCTAGCACACACTTAAAAATGTTTCATTCTCTTACAGAGTTTTTATAAAAGATTAATGCTGCTAAATTTCCTATTTTTATTTCACATGTAGTGTAATCAAGGTTTGGATAGGGTAGAGATGTTACTTCTTCAATTACTTAACAAGTAATCCTGGTAACAATGAGTAAGATGCCAAAGACCAAAAGCAACACAGATGGGCAGAAGGCCTTTCAGATCTCAGACTAGAAAGGCCTGTTTTCTGGAACCAGCTAGGACAAAATTGTCTTGATCATTTTTGATTTCGTTTCAGCTTAGTTAGAGAATGAGTGAGGAGGAAATGAAAACACTTCTAAATATTTTAAAAGATTAACAGAACATAAGCAAAAAAATTACAGTATCCATAATAATGACAATCTAAAGACCCTTGTATCTTCCAGCATATTCATAAATTCATTACATCTTTTACACTGACATTTCTGTGAATTTTTTGTACTTCCTCTACAATCTTAAAAGCAGTATTTTTCTAGAAAAAAAAATCCATACAAACACATCAACTTTTTAGAACACGTATCACCACTCTCAATTGCCATTAAAACAAATCTGAACATACTTACTTTAGCAAAAATGCAAAACCATCTGTATCTTAAAATGTATCTTAAAATGTAATCCCAGTAGATGTTGTTAAATTAGAGGTCAGAACTTGTTAGTCGTAACCACTTGCACCACACTATAAACACAGAAAAAATACATTCAGAAGAAATGTGACACTTTACCACATCATATGCCATGCTACATTGTTTGATTTGATAAAACACAGTGAATAATTTAAATCTACACGTTCAGACTGCTCAGAATATGTTTTTCAATACAAAACTAAAGGGTAGGTGATGTTATCAAAATAAAGATATTCTGCAAGCACCTCCTCCTAAAATGTGTCTTTTAAACTGTGAGTGTATGAAGACACAACTGATGGCTTTGTACACATGTGCTGTCCTGCATACCGGACTCTGAAGGCTCTTCTAATGCCTTCTGACAGTGTGATGATCTCCCTGGCAAACAAGTTCCACGGCTGCTGATCCAGTGGCATGGAAAAGTAGACAGGTTTTCAGTTGTTCCAGTCAGCTTCCAGCAAGTTTGTTGAGAAGAGAGAAATTCATCTGCCAATTTGTAGAAATATGCCCAACGCTTGGACTGTGGCAGGAATAGCCAGCAGCACAGCTTATACTGGTAGGCTCCCATAGTTTGTGGGGTTGAGGGGAAGTCTCTGATGACTTTCTGAGTAAGAGAAAGAGCCTATAAATCAGTAAAATCCTTTGCAAATCTCCTTAAACATTGAAAAACTTTAATTACCCCCATTCTATATGGCTTCATTCCCTAAGAGAAAAATGAGGGCCACATATGTTAGGAGACTGCCTGTGAGGATAATGGCCTTGTTTTCTCCTGTGCGTGATATAAACTTGCAGCATCTCTCCAGCCTGTGCACTGCAGGTCCTTCTGTTTAATATGATTGCTCTTAACTGACTCACACTGCAGCAGCAAGCTTTTCTAAAATCTATACACAAAAGTGATCTTAGTAATTTCTTTGAATATTTGACTCTTTCTAGAGGGTCAGCGCTCTCAGATAAAACATACATACACAAATTCCTGTTGCTCCAGTTTGACACCACGTCGTGCATCTTCTGTCCCTGCTAATTCTTTGTGATGTCTTTGTGAAATACCATAAATGGAATAGTTTATCAAATGATAACAGACATTAAAGAACAAACAAAAAGAAAAACAAAACCCAAGCCAACTATAGAGCTCAATTACACTGACCTAAAAAGTCTCCTACTATGTAGTTCCTGCATTAAGATGCAACTTTGCAAAAATCTTTCCTGCTGTGTTATAATGTGCTTATTTTTTATTATTATTCTTTAAATCTCCCACTTGTCAGACAAAAGCCATGATGTGTATGTTGGAACATTATGAAAATGAATTCATAAGCCAAGTCTATCTGCCAGAGTGTTCTTGCTAAATGCTGCAATGAGTGAGAAACTCAGTATGTGGCCAACCAAAACTCTGTTGTGAAATAAAGTAAGAAAAAAATAACAAGGGAACAAGGGACCAAAAACATTTTTGACATCTATTTAATGATCATGCAGTTACATACATGCGAAGACCCTGGGGTCAAAAAAGGTCTTGATTCAAATCAGTAACCAGTCTGGTAAAGCCAAGAGAAAATAATTAATTTTAGTCCCATGGTTCCCTCACCACACACATCAGATGAGATTGGGCCTGTGAAACATGTAGTCCAGAAAGCCATTCATTTGGTGTACTCACAGCCAATACCCATGACTGCTATAGCAGTGCAAAGGTAGGAAAGGTAAAATCACAGAATCCCAGAATCACAGAATGGTTAAGGTTGAAAGGGACACCTGGAGGTCATCTGGTCCAACCCCCCAGCTCAAGAAAGGACACCTAAGTATGTCCAGATGGCCTTTGAAGGTGTCCAAGGAGGAAGACTTTCTGGGCAACCTGTTCCTGTGCCCTGTCACCTGCTCAGTAAAGAAGTGCTTCCTGATGTTCAGATGGAACCTCTTGTGTTCTAGTTTGTGCCCACTGTGTCTTGTCCTGGCACTGGGCACAACTGAAAATAGCATGGCTTCATTCTCTTTGCTCCTTTCCTTCAGCAACCTAAACAACCTAAAAGCTGACGGCTCCAAATCATGACCGAAAAACAACCCCCCAAAAAAGTTTTTTTATAGATATTGATAAGATTCCTGTTGAACCTCTTCTTCTCCAGGCTGAAGAGTCCCAGCTCTCTCAGCCTCTCCTCAGAGGAGAGGTGTTCCAGTCACGGTTGGACTCATCAGTGTCAGTTAGGATCTAGATGACCTTGCACCAAATGTAAAACCAGAGCAAGAGTGTCTTCTCCCTTAAAATGAATCTGCACACTTTTTGTGTTTCATTTATGATGGGGATCTCCGCATATGACCATCCACACACAGTCTGTCCACTTCTCCTGTAACATTCTTTGTCAATTTAATAACTCCCCAAAACATTATCAAGATGATTAGTAATTTCTCTTATACCTACTTCCAATAAAGGCCTGGGAATTACTGCATCATCTCATCTTGAGAGAAATCCTAGTCTTATTCCAACCATAAATAGCATTTCACTCTTGGTTTTGAAACTTTTCAAAATATCACTCTAAAATGAAGCGTGAACAATTTGTCATCTCTTTACCCCCAAATAATTAAATAGCTCTGTAAAACGTAATAGTGCAATGATAAGTAGACTTTTAAGTCAATCTTTTATAATTAATGATAAATTAAAATGTGAAATTGAATCTAGCTTGAAAAGCTCACTGAAGATTGAAACTGGACAAAGGAGTAGGCAAAAATCCAACATAAATGCCCATAAGATTAATTTAGAGTACACTGGCATGTGCATAGTAAGATTTATAATGCCTACAATGTACTGTGGCATAATTAATAAATTGTATTTTAGGTAAAAATAATAATAATAAAAAATAGTTAAGAAAAAGCCACTCCTTTGCAATTAGGTTGGAAATCAAATGTATAATACACTGAGAACTGCAGAGCACACATCCAAGCACAAATCTAACAAAGATAAGGTGAGAACAAACTTCACAATGTATTTGATCTCTGTATCTCAGTGAAATGTAATTAGACAATCTTTGTTCTAAATATTCTTTTCTTTTTGTCCTTAAGCGGTGTGCAGCCTTTTAGTAGCTTTTTGGGATGTCTTTCTCCTGAAGTATATTCTTCCTTGCTCATAACCCTCATTCCTCTGTAAAATGAAAACTGATCACTGATGTTTTTATCTGCAGTGTCACGGAATTGCCCATTAGCCATCTTCCTCAGTGTTACATCAGTTGTTATAAATGTTAAAAACATTACAAGTTACAAGCATTACAAAATATCACCCAGCTGTAAATCAGTCCTTTAACTAACTCACCTTTTTTTTCCTGAAGACTTTTGACAGTGGCACTGTTAACTCATTTCACATTCTCAGCTATTATTCTGCAGTATGCTGCTGCAGCCTGTCCCTCTCCTTACATTCCTGCATGCAAGATACAAGTATTAATGAAATCTGCTCTCCATCAGCCTGCTGTGTCTGTTCAGCAGAAACATGGTGCCTTGAGTGGGAAAGACCTCTCTTTCACAGGTCTTTCAGATTATGTGCCATTGCACTTCCACTAAGTTTTAAAACACCTCTATGGTATGTGCATACACACTGACACAAAATACTACAAGTCTTATTAATGTCCTTAAACACTTGCCACAGTCCTCTGACAGCAGTTTTCACACCAAGAAGACACAGCTCAATGATCTGCCAGAGAAGAGATACACCGAAGAAACATCTATTTTTATTTTCTTTTATTGCACATGGGGTCAGGCTCATCACGCCTGCATGACCATTGAGAGATGGACAGTGAACCTAGTTTGTCTGATTGACAGTCACACTCCACCAGGCTGCTCCAACTAATTCTATCAACCATCAGCTCAGTGACAAGCCAGAGAGTGCAAGTATCTCCCTCCCTCAGAAAATCACCACTAGCTTATGCCAGCTCCATGCTGGGACTACATCAAAGATGGCAAACATGACTGGACTGCCTCTCCTGGGTCTCATGAATCTGGTTTTGTGCAACTTGACATTCCAAAATGGGCCAGAATGCCCACTAATATTTTTCGTTCTACATTAACAAAGTGAATGTTTGTCATCTCGGCCTATACCTTAGGGGTTCTTTTTGTATTTGTCTGTTCAATATATTATGCATTTCTGCCGACTAGACAGACTTGTTAATCTTCATATTATGTCTCATCATGATTTCACACATTATGTTATTACATCCTAAAAAGTAAGTTGTCCATTTTTAATATTTTTAATGTCCACTGACATAAAATTTTTGTATATATTAATTATGATTGAGTATTCAGAGTTCTTTCATGTTGTCTTAAGCTAAGGGCCCTGAGCAGAACTACTTATTCAGGATATTTTGCATTGAGGGCAGAGATGAGGTCATTAAAGCAGCATAAACTAATCCAAGAACTCAGAAGTTAGAGGAAAATGCTTGTGATGACCTTTCACTTTGTACAATAATTTATCTAAAACAAATGTTCCTTTAATTTGCTTTATAATGGTAATCACAGGAAATGACTGGCCAGCTCTCAGAGGTTTATCTGCAGTAATTAAGCATTTTCTTCTCCAGAATTTCTCTTCCCATTGATCAGACTAGAAGTGCAATTCACTCCAGCAGGGAAAACACTTCTAGAAGGTCAAAAAATAAACCTGTGCCATTTCCTTCACCTTCTATTAAAGATGTATCAAACTACCCATGAACATTCATACTATATATCATTGAACATGAATGGGCTCAATGACCTGTACAGAACAAGGGTATTGAGCAACCTATTAGACATGCTGACAAAAATACAATATTTGGGTCACATTATACAACATAAAAATAATTACCTCAAAGTTACACTAAAAGATACAGCTTACTCAGAACTAGAGACAATTTTTATTCTTCACAAGTCATTTTTCTAATAGAGGAGGATAAATATATTTTTGTTGTGGGTTACCATTATATTTAAATGCAGTCTTGAAGTCTGTCTTTAAGCATTGTATAGTCCCTGGCTGTATTTAGAATCTAAAGCCAAGAATGCATGCAACAAATATTGTGGGGTTTTGTTTTGTTTAAATTTGCCCTTTTTTTCCACTGAAGAAAAACATTATGAACATTTAAATCCTCCAATAAAGCCTTATTTTTCTTCCTTCGTTCTGTATTTGCAGAATAAATAGCAATCAGGATATCAGGAAAAATCTAGTTTTCTCATCATATATGACAGAAACATTATGAGGAAAAAGATAAAAAAGAAGCCAAAAAAAAGGTTCTCCACCATAATCAGATTAGGTTTGGGGTAAGAACAGTACCCACTACACATGAATTCTGCATTTAAGGAACTCTTTCATGCCAAAATATTTCAGCCTTTACCAATCTGACTGCTAATGGACATACTTGAATGAATGAAAGCAAAACAGGAAATCTCATTAAATGTTGCCAGCAGCTTCAAATCATTATGAATTTTCCAATACAGCATCCAATAATTATATTAGTTTTCCAATAATACAGTTAAATGTCTCTCATTATAACTAATTGAGAAAGTACAACAGATTACCCAATCTCACCATTTTATGAAAAGAAAATTATGTTTGGTCAGCTCTGTTAACAGTTGAATGAATGGGTGTGCATGAAAAATAAAAATGTCATAACTTACCTTTCTGTGGGGTTATTTACATCATCCTTTTATCAGATACTTCTCCCTGTGTCAACTTTCAAAACTGACCTACCAAAAGTTGTGAGAGGCTTTATATCCACAATAATTCTTTGCTTATGACCATAATTATCTCTAGCTACCAAGTCTAAGTAGATTGTTAACTTTCCGTTAAGTATTGAACTCAGAAGCTTTCCTGGCACTCCTGAGGCTTAAGCCATCTCAGACCTTCAGAACCACTGTTCTGAGGACAACTTTACACAAATAGTTCTCTGGATATAACCTGCCAGCAACAAGATAGTGCATAATTTGAGACGCAAAGCCTTCGCTACTGAAAATGAGGAACATGCTAGAGGAAATCTGGACAAAACTTCTAGGATTAGCAACCAGGCTGGTCCTCCTGCTACAGAATAACATCCACATTATTATTGTTACTGTTATTAGTGTGGTTATCCATCTAAATACAGCTATAGGTGGCAGCGCTATTTGTGTTTGGCTCCAGGCTGGTAAGACAGCCCATACTCCTCTGAGCCAGTTGGGGCAGAATTGTTCTTTCGGTCTGGGCAAATGGTGTCTCTCAGCCTCGTCATTGTGGAATCACAAAATCAGAACTAGTAAAGCTATTTGGAGACAAAAAAACCACACAAACAAAAAAAAAAAAAAAGAAAAAAGAAAAGATGTCTATTCAATTCTGAACTCCAGTATAGTCCCTGTAGCTTACTTATAATAAAATTAAAAATAAAATAAATAAATAAATAATAGTTAAAAAGCTGAGGCAGTAAAAGAATGTGCATTTTTAATGTGTCCAAGATATTCCTTTACCCAGGGGATCCAAATTCATAATTATCATCTGGAATGGGATGACAGAAGGAAGATGCAACTCTGAGTGAGATTCGGTTATTCATGATAGCACTTGGAGTCACAAGTGTGATACCAAAGACCTACAACCAAGAACGGTGTACAATTATGGCTCTAGCTCTATTTCAGCACTGTCTCCTTTGTGTCACCCTTATGCTTCAGAGACCTCAGGGCTGGAGGCCATAAGGAGCATATGCTTTCTGTTGCTTTACTCATTTGCACCTACAGACGAGAGCAACATGGTCACTGCACAGCTATTAGGTAATTGTGTCCCAACCCTCACTTCCAGGGCCACAGAAGGTACCCATGTCTCAATGCCACAGAAGGTCTCTGTTTCTCCTCTCAAAAGGAGAAACTACCACTGGTAGGTAAAATAATAGTTAGGAAGACATAGGAAGACATCTCTATGCAGCTAAGACCAAATACATATCTGCATTTCACACACTTGGAATAAAACAAAAACAAAAATCACTGTAGAAACTTTGTCTGTACTTAAGAAACAGGCTTCCATTTGAAAAGCACAAGGCTACAATAATACAATGCCTATAGTAATATCAATAATAATTATGTTGATAAAGGAGCCAGTTGTATAATAAATATTATGGTGATTTATTTTCCAGAACTTTGACATAGCTATTTCAGACCAGTGTCTTCAAATATTATGAACGTGGCATATATGTCATCATTGATTTTTTTTTTTTTAACTTAGAGCTTTTTAAATATTTATGGCTCAAATTAGCAACAGAGACAAAATATGCATAAAAAAGATAGCACAGGGGACACAACACATTGAGAAGTGCTGCACAGAAAGAGGGACAATTATTAAAAAGAGTGGCAAGACATGAAGATGCTATGTAGGTGGTACGAGAGAAAAAAGTATTTTGAAAAATATCTAAAGGGATTCATTTGGTGTACTAAATTAAGCTTTCCTTTCTTTTACATAACATTCATTTCTGCCCTGATAGCAGTTTTTCTGATTAGCAAATAACCTACCTGGAGCAACAAATTTATTTAGAAAGATGGGCAATGGGAATGGATAAGAAAGCACTACAATGAGCCAATAAATTATAGCTGTGTCATGTCTCCCTGTTCAGGAACCACTAGCTACCGTACTGGCTGCTTCCATACAAACACTGCTTGGTAGTATCAAGTACAAATTTATCACCCAGCAGTAATCTTTCCCCTCAGAAACTTAAACCTGGGGATAGTCTATCCTAGAATGGCAGGATAGATTATTAAAAGTCCTTCTTTTGTAACTGCATCCAATATAAACATTTTACAGAGAGATTAAGCGAAAGTGGCCATTATTTAAAGGTTAGTTTGGGAGAAAATTAATGAATATATTTAAGAGTCTTGAAAACCATTTAAAACAAACCTGAGTAGAAAAGATGGAGTGTTAGAGCCAGAGAAGGAACACAGTTAAGATCC
The DNA here is from genome assembly GCF_040182565.1 of Anser cygnoides. NCBI lineage: Eukaryota > Metazoa > Chordata > Aves > Anseriformes > Anatidae > Anser > Anser cygnoides. Next base: position 29,238,144 of record NC_089874.1, on the reverse strand, counting down.
ACTGCTGAATACAAAAGCTTACTGGGTCCCCCAGCAGCCATTTTAAATAATTCAAGCCATTTTCAGCCCTTCAAATGACCAAAATCACTTTTCAGAGTGACAGCATGGTGAGTGTGTGTGTGTGTGTGTGTGCATGTGTGAGTTTCTGGGGGAGAAGAAAAGCTTCAAATCACAGAATTGAGATTAATGTATTCTGCTCTCATTTAATTTGGCATTTTATAAGTGGGGCAGACAGTGCCCCAGGGACAGAACAGAACCTGCAACCCATAAAATTTCTGCTAATTCAAAAGAAAATCTAAACTCTTCTTATCATGAAAACAACAGTGATTTAAATGTCTGCAAATAGAATTAATCAACAGTTGCGTGTCCTCACAGAATGGAATCCAATTCAATGCTATTCTCAAAGAAACCATATCCTTTTCTTTAAAGCAAAGATGTAAATGAAAATGAGTACTGTACTGACTGATAAAGGGGAGCTATTGCTTTCCAATAAGGTAAATGGCACAATCCTGATCGCAGAGTAATTTGGCATAAAACTGGTTTTCCTGGTAACATGAAAAGGACATTGTGTGTGGAGTCTCTTCCTATTGATTCATTCCCTCTTTTCAGGCTCTGGTGCTGCTGGAACAGATTGTCTCCTCATGCGCAAACCCAAGTGACATCTGATTCACCCACTGGCAGCCATTCAAGCCTATCTGGACAAGCAGGCTTCTGTGAACTGGGGACTGCAGGTTTGTTCCATGTTTTTTATCAGCCATTTTCATACTGTTGAAATGATCTTGGCAATACCACTCACAGTAATCCCTCAACCCTTTGTGCCAGTGTTGTTTTGAAACACGTCTCTCCTTGCTTCTAGGTGTGTTATCTCAGAAGGCTTGCACCTAGAAATGCTGTGCAAGTGATCAGTTAAATTGGACTCCTCAGACGATTCTGATGATGTGCAAAATCAATGTTCTGTAAAAACTAATATAATTTTTCAAAATGCAATTAAGTTAACTAGCTGCCTATTTAACTTTAGCATTTAAATCCCTGAAAGGCTTGGAGCCTGCAAATGGCAAAGCACTCCATACATTAACTAAATACTTTTCCACTGAACCCTGGTCATGTCCTCATGTGCCAGGAGCCACTTTGGGGGTTCAATTATCCAATGAAACCCAATACATCAAATTCATGTAGGACAAGCTGCACGCTTAAACACCCATTGTGTCTGGGTTGACAGTCTGTGGAATAAGGGAACAATTTTTTGTATACTTCTGGGGAGGAATTTAACAGATATGTACCTACAATCATATCCAAGAGCTAAATAAAAAAAAAAAAAAAGATACCAAACACAAAAATTGTAATAGCCTCAAAATGTCTATGAGAAATTCCTATTTTACCACTTACTCCCTGAGGGAAGAAAAAGGACTGATCCATACCTATATTTAGCCATCAGCACATGGTACAGTGTTTTGTATCATGAATTAGATATTATCCAGTGAAGCTTCCTAAGAATAAAGCAAATTAAGACCAAAATCAGGAACTCTGGCGAGTCTTTGAAATAACTAAAGATGAAAGTATAGCCTATTCTAGGCATTTAATAAAGCATCTATCTATTTGATATATAAGCAGCCATTCTTCAAAGCCACCCTGAATCACTGCAACAAGGAAGCTTAAAAAATACCAGACAAACCCATTCAAAATTACAAAGACTGAATAAAATAAAATAAAATAATAAAATAAATAAAATAAAATAAAATAAAATCACCATGGGTCAGTTCAATGTCAGCAGCAGAGAAAAGATTTGATCTGATTGCACTGACTGACATGATGCCCCTGCTTAACACACACTCATAAATACCTTCACAATTCAGCAGTTTATATACAAGATGACCAAAGACCAAGAATGAAACTTGAACAAGATTTCTCTAGCTGCTCCTGAAACTGCATATTAACCATCTTTTTGATCACATTAATGGTGAAATAGCTGAAATAAAAATGGTACATAAAGTCCAGCCGTCAAAGTAGAAAATGCCTATTTGTTAAACAGAAGATAAGCAATGCATACAAAAGCTCTCCTTCAAAATAACCCTTAAACTCATTAATATGGTGTCATTTAAGGATCAGTGAAACAAGCAGAAAGGTGATGGCAATGTTCTAGTGATGGGAGGAATTAAGTAGTAAAATTCTATTTACTTTTCAATAAGGAATAATTTATTGCCAAGATTAAATAACAGGCAGAAAATAAAAAATTTACCTACTAGGAAAGTTCTCATAACCATTCAAACATGATATACAGTTATATATTTAGGTAGTACTCCAAACAGAGAGATCAAAAGATTTCTCCTACTATCATTCACTAAGGACACATCAACGGGCCTCTCCAGCCTTTGAGAATATAAAGTTATGGCTCTGATGCTGCAACAGCTGAAGAAAGTTCTCCATCCAAAGCACTTTTTCTCAGGGTACAGATCTTGTACTTTCATTCATGTAATTTCATCACATCATTTTAAAAGAAGAATCCAGTTGATAACTCCTGATACCTGGTATCAACTAGTCCCCAGATCTAACCTGCCTGCAGAAGCTTCCCTAATTTTCTACCTGTAATCTCCATTTATGATAGAACAGAAATTCTTCAAAACCAGAGCAATCCTAATGACAAAACGTCATTTCATAAGGTAAGACTAATTGCCAAGACCGTATAAAATTACAGGGAACATATAATTTTACCTTCCGGGAGGAAGGCATCTAAGAGGACAAAATAAAATGGTAGACAGGTTGCAGCTGACCATCCACAACTAGCAGGAGAAATACAAAAAAATATGTTGAGGAGAGCAAGGAAAACTCACTGGAAGAAATGGTGCCAGCAGATACACTCTCCTTGTCAAATCCTTGTTTTGGATCTCATCCCTCATGCAGGAATGTGATAGGATGCAACCATATTAGTAAATGTTTCAGAAACACACTGAGCCAGAGCTGTGTTTTGTGACTTTGCAACTTGACTTGCACAGGGAGCAGAATGAAGGGGACTGCTGCCTACAAACCCAGGTCTTCAGTAAAGCTTCTTAGGCTAAAATAACTTACTTTGGGAATTACTAAGTACACCAGTAGCATATTCTAGTATACAGTCCAGGAACAATTTCTAATCCCCAGATTTCTAAGAGAAATATCCTAACCAAACTGAACAGTAGGAACAGCTATTATCCAACATTTGTTGTGAATGTACTGTAAAACCTATTCCCCTCTGTTCCTGACAGCAATTACAAATAAAGGACCATGAGCCCTGGAGCTCTCTTATGTCAGTTAAATAAAACTGACAGCTGATTTTCAGCAATGCTTTGCCAGTTTACAACATGTTATTTCTGGACTCATTGTACTTTGTGACACTCAGTAACTTTCAGAATCTGAAAAATTTTATTTTGGTGATTAAGCAGAGATCAACCTGCTGCATGGAAAATCAGGTCTATAAAGAGAAAACATTAAGTGTATTCCTGGGAAGGCATTTTTCACATTGTCTAAGTTATACGTACTATTATTAAATTAAATATTATATTTTAAAATTAAAATCCAGAATACATGATGCTTAAATTCCTAAAAAACTATTAGGAGAAAACCCCAAACCTTTATTTCTGCATGTAAAATGCACATGGTAAAGCAGAAAACATTTTGGGGATGAATCCGAGAGATGTTAAAATTAACATTTTGTATTATCTACTAAATATAATGAAGCATATACATAAATGTTGCATATTATAAATAAAGATGAATAGCCAATGAATAGTCTTGTCTGATCTGCTCCAGCCTTACATAATCCCCCAAAATACCTACCACATGACTCAAAAAATAAAAATAAAACTGTCTGTGATTTTTATAAAAGGGCTTAATCTCTAAGGTGCAACCACAGTCCAAATATGACATATTTTAATATAATATCCCCATAATGTATATAACTTAATAATATATATTAAATATATGACCCCATGTAACAACTTTAACCAATTAATAATCTTCACAGCTTAACTTTATGCTTGTTTGGATTTCTTACGTTACTGACATAAAAATAGAATGCCCTGGCATATATTCAAATACAAAGATATATTTTCATCCTTTGATATTCAAGACCTGACTGTATAGTTTTTATATGCCTCTTAATGTGGCTGTTCATACTACGCCATTAAACAAACAGCCAAGTAGTAAGTGAGAAATCACTAGAATGCATAATTTCTCTTGCATTTTCAGATGTAATTACAGCATGTGTGCCCATGGTTGCATATTTACAGGATAACAGGCATTCTGAGATTGTGGTCTATAATTTACCAGGTTTTACTGGAAAACATCCTTTATTTGAGCTTTCCCTTAGAATCAACCTCTCTACCAGAAATTTAGACATTAGTCAAGATAATCTTCAGGGAAGTGGTACAGCAATTAGCAAGTACAAGAGTTAGTTCCATGGGAAATTCAGAAATAAAAGCTTTCCTGCTGGGATAAATAGTGGTAATATGGAAATCAAAATGTTTTGGTTTAAAACTTGATGCTATTAAAATCAGTCTCTTCTGAATTATCTCACATGGGAATGAAAAATCTTTTGTGTAGTGACTGGCATAATTAAGAAATGTCTAAAGTCAAAATAGAAGCTTCAAGTAATTTTTTAGATGAGAACTTTAAAAAAAAAAAATCAGAATCATGCTAAGAAACATGCTGTTTCCCCAACTTCCTAAGCACGCGAAATTCTCATTTTAGTCTCTCCATGTAAACAAACTGGATATTTGTCATATGCAGCAAACAACTTCATGCCATTTCTCATAGCTGTGGCCCTATTATTCTATAGAGTTGCTATGGATAGGCATAATAAATATAAGGAAATTAGCCAGAGAATGCCAGTATATTCTGTCCTTAATTATATGCACCTCTCTGGTCACACTGTATAATTAGCATAAAAAAACAACTTGTCAGTTTTTTTAATCACTTGGTTTGCTATAAATATAAGTTGAATTAACAAGATGGATTAGGTATTACATAGTAAAATAAACAAAAAAAGCTAGTCTTAAACTGCCGAATAACTATTTCTGCTGTTTTTCCTTCAACAGCCATTACACTCTACTTTATAACTATCTTAAAAAACTTGATTTGGCAATACAAATGTGCTTTGTATGTCCTATAAAGGACATACGAACCATTTCCTTCAATTAGCAAAGTTGATAAACAACTAGAGTTTGAAATTTCTTTTTATGCCAAATGGAAATAATTGTGATTTGATTATAGCTCTATCATAGTACAACTTCTTTATGACATAAATGTAATTTGACCACATTCTAAATGTTTTTAATGTGAGTACTCACTAGCTAGGATGTTATGAAGTATGTTAGTTTTTATCACTATTGGAAGACTGCATTAGCAACTCTACAAAAGCAATACTTTTCCCTAAGCTCTTATTTCCTCATGAAGACAACCGTATGAATAAACTAAGAAGTTTTTCAAAGTAGAAATTAAAATTCTAGCTCCCACTACAAATTAAATCACTCTGTAATATAGTTTAAAAACAAAACATAATATTTCTTGTGGCATGCAGTTAAGCAAAAATGAAGGAAATGGTCACATACACACATATTTTTGTGTATTTCTGTGTGCGTAGGCCCATGCACACTCACACTATGGATCAGAGGAAATCTAATCCTGTATAGAGACTTGTCAGCATTGCAAACCACTTCCAATTTATGGAAATTTTGGAAATGAAATTCAGAAATTAAAGCAACGTTTGTCTCTCCTTCAGAGTAGTCCATGGCAGAAAAGGCTTTGCAGATCTGGATTCAAAAGCAGGAGCAGTGATGGGTATCACTGTACTGATCTAAAAAAAGCTGTCATTGGATAAAGAATTTATGACTATACTTGGCTTTTTGACTAGATCTATTGACAGAATTGTTTTCTTCAAACATGAAAAGCATTTAGGGAAAGCTTGCAGCCCCTACTGAATCAGAGCCAACATACTTCATCTAACCAATGTTACTTAGCATAGGTTAATACATTTACAATAAATTAACTGGAGCTGAAAAATGTTGCCCATAACTGTCAGCTCAGTGTCCTTTCATGTGATGACAAAACCAGTATTTCGATTCAGAAGAAATAGTGAACACTATCAAGAACAGACCCAGCTGGTGTGGGGAGAGGAGGCAGAGTGGTAAGAGGATGAGGGCAGAGGGAATGGACTTTAGTGATGTTCTACCTCAGGCCCACCTGCTTTAGCATGCCTAATGCAGCTGTAGCACACACATGCTGCTAACAGTATAGCAGGAGCCAGCATGTGATCTTGGTTTTATGGTTGATGTACCAGGGTTGAAAGCTGTACCATGTGAGTGGAGCCTCATGGTTACATGGTAGGGAAGATTACCCCTGACTATGGTATTTACATGCTAAGAGAGGTGAATGGAAGAGAGTGCATGGGGGGCAGGATGCCTGGTTTCCTAATGATGCTGTTGCTTGGCGTGTTGTAATATGGCAGCCATTTGCCATGTAAAACCTGCAAAAAGACATACAAGCCACAGGTCCTTAGAGTCATTCTACCATGGTGACACAATGTCAGAGCAAACAGGCTTTCTCACAAGGCATGGTTATAGAATAATTTAGTAAGGCAAAATAAGATAGTTTATATAATAATCTGTCATATGAATGGCTCCACTGCTTGACATACTAGCATAGTTTAAACTCCAAAGAGTTCTTGGCAGCTTTGATTGTTCCCCTTTTTTATCACAGCGCCTTTCTTGACATCAGTGCCTGTTGTACTTGACTTCATCCATAGCTCTGTTTTTCCCCAAATTCATCACTTCCATTACCTGTGCCTACATAACTCACCTTGTGTTGGCAGAAGGGGAAGAATATACAGCCTCCTCCTCATGAGGTAATCAATAGTGCTTCAAAGATAAGCCAGCCACCAAAGGCCTGTAAATAAATGTCACATCTGTCTACAACAGCCCTCCACATGTGACATTTGCAATGTTTTTAGTCTCAACTGACCTGACCCAAGGGAAAGGTGTCAGGAAGCCTCAGCTGAATCAGAGCTGCTGAGGTTACAGCTTCACTGGAGAATTACCACCTTATGCTACACTGCTGTTCTTTAACAAATACTAAAACCTCAGACCTTATTAAGATGTTATACACATCATGGATGAACTCTCAAATGATCATAAAAAGGTGAACACATCTTAGTTTAAAAGGAGACTATGCAAAATATACCTTAAAGCAGAAACACACGATTTTATAATGACAACTATTCTTTTACTTCCTTCCTAGACAAAATTAGGTCACAAGTCTTCATCGAAACACTGTAGATTATATTTTGGGATGACTATATTTCTCACAGAGTATTTGGCTTACATAGGTTTAATGAAACACTGACCCAAAGTATCTGCAGAAGCACAGAACACGGGCAGCTACTAGAAGAGCTTTGCAGCCGCAGTTTCAATAAGTCACGCACACAGTATCTCCATTCTCAGGGTGAGACAGGCAGATCTTTACAGAACAAAAGCTTACAATCATCCTTCTGAAGAAAAAGAGTAGGCAAGTTAAATGCTACGGCTGATGTTACCTAACAGGTTAAAACACTGGTTTAAAACATTATTTCTACAGCTCTTTTTATTGGTAATTATCAGATGTTTCATCTATGGTGAGAGATAAAATAAAGAAATGCAAAAACAATTATCTTGATAAGTGAAAGTACAACAACAAAAGAGCAATACAAGAAAAATACACCCTTATCAGTGCTCTATTGCAGACTGGTCATAAACTCAAAAATATGATTCCTTTCCAGGGTATATATAAGAGACTTCACTATGTTTTAGAAATACTGTGTATGTATCATCTTGCAAGTTTAAGCTTGTGTTGTTTGTGATAAAGTCCAGAGGTCAGTCAATTTCCTAAGATACATAACTGATTGTCAGTAGAGAAGTACTTGTGAACAGAGGAATAGGGAAAAGTTCCTGAACTTCTTTTTCACTGCCAGAACTCAATGACATTTAATTGTGTCAGCTTGAGTAACACAAGGGATATAATAAAGAGAAGAAATAAGTGAAATTAAACCATAATACATAATTTGTCTGCAAAAAGTGGGTTATCATTCACTGAATCAAAGTAATGGAGATGTCAAAGTGAGACTCAAAATTGTGGTCTGGGTAAGGAGTAGGTAACAAAAACCACAGGATTTCTGACAAACAGAAGTTTTGTTGACTGAAGCCCCAGCTGGAATAAAAAGAGGGTGTCAGAGAATATTCCTTATTTCAGGAGAAAAGCCATGAGAAAAGTAGTTCTCAAACCTAGGATGAAATTTTAAATGGCTAGAACTAAATTTCTGAGAAACACACCAATGGGAAAATGCATAGTGTTGAGGAAATGCTGCGTGGATCCTTCATCATATCACCTAAGTCTGTATATCACCTAAATCTGTATATCACCTCACCATCTCACCTAAGTCTGTATATGTTTAAGTTGTTGAAAATTTTAGAAGAGAGAAAAAAGAAAACAATATATTAAAAAACAAAACAAAACAACAACAACAAAACCAGTTTCCATTGTCACATATTTATGAAGGAATAAAAATCAAAATGACCAAATTGCTGAAGCACTCTGAAAGAGAGTATTCATTTATCTGGTATTCATTTTTACAGTCTGAACAGCTGCACTATGATTTCATTTTCAAAGACAGTGTCAATCTGAACCCCAAGAGCTTACCTTGACACCCTGAGCCCAAGGCGATGCCTGGATTCTGCCTGAAGTTGGGAAACTGGATGCAGCATGAAGCTTATAGTCGTGCAGTGGAAACTGACATTTCCCTCAGTTCCCAGGGGGAAAATAAGTACATTTGGAGTTTATAAACAAAGTATTTTATTACTCTTTCTGTTTGTACACACAAGCTGCTAAGTATTTACACTTGAAATGATTTTCACAGAATTATAGAATAATTCAGTTTGGAAGGCAGTTCAGGAAGTCTCTAGTTGAGCCTCCTGCTCAAAGCAGGGTCAGCCTGAGATCAGGTGAGGTTGCTTGGGGCTTTATCTTCTAAGGATGGAGACTGCATAAACTATGTATCTATGTAAGTAAAACAGCCATAATTCAGATTTACATAAACATATAAATAGTATATTTCATTGATATATAGTGTTAGAAAAGCAGCTTATCATGTTCAAACAGGTTTGGATATCAGGTATTAGGGGATAGACATTAGATAGGGCTGTGATCTAAAACTAGAATTATTTGTAAAAGAGGCAAAAAAAGGTCAGATTTGTTTCCCCATGCCATAGGTAAAACATTTGACATTATGCTCCTGATGAGAAAATAAGTTTACCTAAAAATCAAGGTCTTTGGAATGTAATCGTACGGGCTCAAAGGTAATGATAACAAAAGTGATATTTAATTGCTGTAATTGCTGTATTTCTCTAACTCTTCACTGCCAACATTGGCAAAAAAGGTACATTGGCCATTCCGTTATTAGGGTCTGAGATCATGAGACACAGTGGTATTTCTACTGGTATGCTGGAATGTTTAGTCTTTTTTATCTGGTCCTTGAGATTTTAAAAATAGCAAAGCTGAGATGTGGTATTAGAGATCCATATTCAACTCACTGCATATACTTAATGAACTACATTAACTTCAATATCTGAAAAACACCGTTCTTCTGTCCACTAAACTGAATGTTCAGACTGTATTCAGATATCCGTATAAATACTACAAATACCTGTAAGTGCAACATGCTAATGGTGTTTATGATTTTCCTATCAACACTACTGGCAGAACCTTGATGTACGTCAACCATTATTCTTTTATTTTTACCATCCGTGGTAGAAACAGGAGGCTACTTTTTCTAAGTAAGTTATACAAATAAAAAATAAGTGCATTTTTCCATTTTTAAAATAGCATGCCTGAGATACGTTTGTTTTCCTTCACATTCCTTAATGACTTCAAGAGTAAACCATTCACACTCTGTCTGTTCAACAGATAGGGGAGTTCAAATATGGGGAGGTAGCAGTTGTATTTTTTTTCCCTTCCATATGTTAGAAACTTTTTAACATTCTTAGGCAATGAAGTTTTAAATAATGTGTTAAACACTGGCATGATTAATGGTGAGCCTTGTCATTAGAATTTGGTGAGCCACTGGATCGTGAGCAGACAGTTTAAATGCTAAAAATAAAATACTAAAATTCAAAATTACATCTAACCTGATCACTTCTCTAAGGTAAATGGTCACTGTTGTCACTGTTTTATTCAAATTGTTTAGGGTCTGGTCCTTCCACAAACATTTTAGAGCTAATTATGAGTATTTCTAAGGCTTTGCAAGGTACTTCCACCAAACAAAGAAATCTACCCACACTGTCAGGAAACATCCCACAGTCTGGATCCAAATCCTTGCTAGGCACATTTAAGTTTAAGTCAGAATAGAATGAAGATTGACTCATTCATTTTTACTGTAAGCAACAACAAGTGCAATACCAGCAAATAGGTCTAAATCATTGTGAATATAACAGTAAAGGGAATAGGCATTGAAATCTGTTGTACTGTTTTCTACCCAAGATTCTAACTGCTCAAACAGGAACTTAAACTGCTCAAACAAGAACAGATTTCATTGATAAAATTTCTTTGTAATTAACTATTCCAATAAAAGTTATTTTCATTGTTATAAGAGTTACACCTTCAGCTTTACCTCAAGCTCTAATGAAGATGGGTTTTGCCCTACTGCAAAACTTGACTGCTCTTTGAAGGTTAACAAGCACTGGGCATTAAAAAGGCAGGAAATTAATTCAATCTTGGTGTCTTCTAAGAAAACACTTGGAACTGTCATCTTTACTATACTAAAGGAATCTATACCAAGTGGGACAACATGACTTCAGTGGTGGCAGCATGCCAAGGCAAGAGGAAATCTTTGAAGAAAGGACAGTCACAGTCTACAGGGCAAAAGTGGAGTGGTTGCTCATAAATTTGTATTTAAATATGTTCAAAGACCGACAAGTAGGCAATGAATAAGAGCGTTGTGTACTTTTCTTTCTTTAGGAAGGCACTACCTTTAGCTGAGACTCCAGACGGTCTCAGGCACTAATGTTGCACAAAATTTCAGTCTTGAAGAAATGTGAAAAGGAAACAGGTCTGATGTCTACATCAAACAAGCTTTAACTTTCTACCCAGGTGTGAATGGCAAAATCTGACCAGATTAAAAATGCAATAATGAGATGACCAGAAAATGTGGATCCAAAGACCTAGTTGACAATTACATATTTTTTTAATGGAATAACTTGTCCAATCTAAAGCACTACTGCTACTTCTGCCAACTCATTTGATGACCCCAAACATTCCTCAATATTATCTCAGTCTTGTCTTGGTACAGTCAATTAACTCTTGTTCACGCTCCAAATTCGGTCAAACTCTGTCTTAAGTGCTGATCTACAGATCAGGCAGGCTGCATTACAGTTGCCCTATGCCGACCATTCTGGTCCCCATATACTCACTGATATGGGATAACAAAGTTGTAGACAGGACAGATTGGCACTCTGTGGCATGCTGCTCTAGGCAGATCCTTAGAAAGGGTAGTTATTGCCCACAACTATCTAGTAAGGTGTTCCTGGGAGACTGAGCACCAGATCAACTGAAGACCAACCTCAGAAACCACTTGCAAAACAATGCTTGCAGGTGAGTGGTTCTGAAGTTGCTTAATAGAATGGACTGTTTCTGAAAATATAGAATCACGGAATCATAGAATATCCTGAGTTGGAAGGGACCCACAAGGATCATCAAGTTCAACCCCTGGCTTCACACAGAACCACCCCAAAATTAAACCACATGTCTGAGATTTCTGTCCAAATGTTTCTTGAAATCTGACAGGCTTGCTGTTGTGACCACTGCCCTGAGCATCCTGCTCCAGTGCCTGACCATCTTCTCAGTGAAGAGTCTTTTCCTAACATCTAGCCTGAACCTCCGCCACCACAGCTTCATGACATTCCCTTGGGTCCTGTCAATGTCATCAGAGAGAAGCGATCAGCACCTGCCCTTCCACTCCCCCTTGAGAGGAAGCTGCAGGCTGCCTTGAGGCCTCCCCTCAGTCTCTTCTTCTCTAGGCTGAACAAACCAAGGCACTTCAGCTGCTTCCTATACATCTTCCCCTCTAGGCCTTTCACCATCTTCATAGCCCTCCTTTGGACACTCTCTAATAGTTTTACGTCCTTCTTATACTGTAACACCTAAAACTGCACATGCTACTCAAGGTGAGGCCACACCAGCACAGAGCAGAGCAGGACAATCATTTCCCTCAACAAGCTAGCAGTGCTGTGCCTGATGCACCCCAGGATATGGTTGGCACTTTGGGCTACCAGGGCACACCATTGACTCATATTCATCTTGCCATCGACCAAAAGCCCCAGATTCCTTTCTGTGGGGCTACTCTCCAGCCTCTGGTCCCCCAATATATCCAGGGTTGCCCTATCCTAGGTGCAGAATCTGGCACTTGCTCTTGTTAAATTTCATATTGCTGGTGATTGCCCAGCCCTCTAATTTGTCAAGATGTCTGCAAGGCCTCTCTACCCTTTATGGAGCCAACAGCTCCTCCCAATTTAGTGTTGACAGCAAACTTACTTTGTATACCATCAAGTCCTATGTCCCAGTTATTTATGAAAACATTAAAGAGAACTGTCCCTAAAATTGAGCCCTGCAGAACCCCACTAGTGACTGGGTGCCAGCCTGATATAACCCCAATTGTGATAACCATTTGAGCCTGCCCTGTCAATTATTCACCCATTCTATTATGTATTTGTATGTTTGTATGCTGGACATTTTGTCCAGAAGGATACTGTGAGAGAAAATATTGAAAGCTTTGCTGAAATCAAAATAAATTTACATGAACTGTCTTCCCTTAGTCAACTAGGTGGGTGACCTTGTCATAAAAGGAAATTGAGTTCATTAAACAGGACTTTCCCCTCATGAACCCATGTTGGCCATGACCAATAACTGCATTGTCTTTCAGGTGTTTTTCAATAACTCCCAAAATAATCTTCTCCATAATTTTACCAGGCACTGATGTGAGACTGACAGGCCTGTAATTACCAGGGTCTTCTTTCTTGACCTTCTTGAAAATTGGAACAATGTTTGCCAGCTTCCAGTCAACTGGGACCTCTCCAGATTCCCAAGACTTGAAAAATAATCGAGAGAGGTCTCATAATGACATCAGCCAGCTCTCTGAGTACCCTGGGATGAATGCAGCTGGAGCAGCAAATCCTGCATAAGTTTGGGCTTGGCTGGAAGTTTATCATTAATGCAGTCATGGTCCTCCAATGCAGGGCTCCAGAATTCCCAGAGCCCATCATCGGTGTTGAAGACAGAGGCAAAGGCAGCATTAAATATCTCTGCTTTCTCTATGTCTCTATTTGTGAACTGAGCATTTTCATTAAGTAATGGAGCAATGTTTTCTCTGGTCCTCCTTTTGCTGTTAGCACATTTGAAAAAGCCTTTTATATTGTCCCCCACAGTAATGGATAGCTTCAATTCTAATTGAGCTTTGGCTGCACAAATTTTCTCCCTACAATGGTGAAAAACATCTCTGTAGTTCTCCCAAGTTGCCTAACCTTTCTTCCAGTGGCTGTATACTTTCTTTTTCTACCTAAGCTCTAGAAGAAGATCGCTGCTCATCCAATCCAATCTTCTGCCCCAGCTGCTTGTATTCTGACATTTTGGAATTGCCTGTTCCTGTACTCTTAAGATTTGGTATTTGTATATCTCTCATTAAGATTAATTGGGTGGGGAATCCTGTGAAACAGTACAGGATTATTTAAACAATCCTTTCTTCACTGCATGGCTTTTTGGAAGGCAATAAAAATGTTCATCAATCCCTGTGGGTAGGACAAGCAGAGCAAGATCTACAAGCTTCCTCCTGGGAGATGGACTAGTAAGAAGAAATTACTTAAATGCTTGGATTCAAGGATTATATTCATTCAGATTAGGTCTGCCATTATTTGCTCCAGTGTGAAGCATTCAGCCTGAAGCATTCAGCAATGCAGTCTTCCATTCCTTTGGCTCAACAAAAGCCCAGTAAATACAGACAATTTAAGGATGTGCTAAAACACATGATCCAAACTATACCTCTTCCTCAGTCTCTATTTCCAGACTGTTGGCATCTGCAATGGAATGAAGCTGTGGGGAGTGTTTTCTCTGTCCTCCTGTCCTGATGCTGGTAGCAGCCTCAATGTGCTGGATAACATTGCACTGATATCTCTGGAAGGTGAGATTTCCCCTGGCTGGTCTAAAAAGAGGATCATACATTACAATCAATGTTTTCCTTGATTTTGCTGAACATGGCAGTACAAAATGCTCTTCATCTGAAAGTAAATTTGGTTACTTAGCTTTCAGAAGAAATGAAGGGAAATGGTCCAACTAAAAGGAAAGGTCTTTACTGAGGGTTTATCTCAGTTCTGTTTTGACTCCAAATCCTAAAATTGTGAATCAATAATACAATTTTACAACCAAATATAATTCTTTAAATACATACCAAGATTTATATAAGCAAGCTTATGAACAATTAAATACACATCCACAATGTTAAAAACACAGGTTAAAGGGTGTGTTTAACAATGCCATTATCTGGATTATCCTTGGACTCAAAATAAGGCAGGAGACTTCTGGGAAACAAATGATGGCCAAAAGAATTTTCTACCTAATCCCTTGGCTTGGTGTTTATAAATAAGAGTGAACATAGCATTCCTTTTCCAGGACAAAATATCTCATAATACCACATCTGATTCAATATTTGAAAGAGAGGTGAAGGACTTAAGAAATAAACATATAAAAAAAGTTTAACTGATTATTAAAATATTTAAGGAAATAAAATATTTCATGAGATTATTTCGTAATGTATCTTTTTCTTTTGTAGCAAGATGATCAAAATAAAACATCCAGTGTTGAGAAAAGAAAAATCAGATATTCATGACTGAAACAGTGATCCTTAAAATAAATACTAAGCATTGATGCTGGACACACTGTTTAGACAATTAAAAAATAATTAAATCCCCAAATCTTTCTTGTGGGTAACACTAGTGTTATATTCTATATTTTATAAATCTCATTTCCTCAGCAGCTAGTTAGTGTTTCATATCCCCCAAGGGTTTTAAGCATTTGTAATCATTGTATCACATAGCCTTTAAAACCTTCACAACAGACTGATGATTAAAGATTGAAGTTGTCTCTGTATATTTTTCTTTCCACATCACTGGAATTGGCTGGTTTTGAGTCAATTTATGCCATGGCCCCAACTTGCAAACTATCTCTAGCCACAACTCCTATGGGTATGACCTCCCATCTATAGAAATGAAAGGCAAAAGGTTTTCAGATCACAGTAATAAGGAATTTGTCTATGAGCCACAAGTTTCTATACATTATATACCAGTGCTTCTCCAAGCTTTTTCACTCCATTATGAGAATAAGGTTGTTTCTCCCAAACTTTACACACATGTTCAGTTACATTGCAGAATGCAAACTGATTCTATCAGTAGCTCACTCTGCAAATCTCATTTGGTAGAAATGATAAGATATTCACAGTAAAATCTGGTGGCAATGTTATTCTGTAAAAGGGCTTAATTTTTTTCCAACATAAACTATCAGAAGTATGCAGCAGATTGGTAGCATTAATTGCTTTCAGTTGTGATTCCTTCTTTGTTTAACTTTTAACCCCAGGTGCCTCTCTAGGATGCTACAGACTGCATCACTTTACCTGAAGGAATATAGGCACTGAAGTGCTGTTGGCTTGTTATAATACACTTCTCTTCTACCATAAAATGGCAGACATAAACTTCCAATAATATACTGAAACTTTAATTATTAGATCACTATGTATATGATGTTCACTACAGTCCTTAACCAGAAAAAGTAACCAGAAAAAAAAAAGGTATCACTGTATCATTACTTGTGACTACATTCATAGTGTGCTACTAGTTCATCATTACAGCTCTTTCAAAACAACATGATTTGGCACGAACAAAATTAATAAAAATTTGATCAAGCATAAAATGACTGCATTTTGGTTAAAGTGCAGAACAATAGCACAATATAGGTACGGTATAGCTTTTGTTTTTATTTAGCTGTTTAGTATGCTGTAGGTATAAATGAGAGACTTAAACCAAGCATCAACATTGAACCTTTTAGACGTTAATGTGATGATAGCTGTGTTATTATGAGCCTAATGATATCTAGTGCACACAAGAATACATAGGTGTCATGCTGGGAAACCAATGATCTGGCTCTCATTTTGACTGCAGGCAAAGAATATCTCATCAAAGCTATAAATTTCATGAGTCTGTTCCCAAATTTAAAACCCGTAAGGAAATGGCTTTCATGGTTCAACAGTTTTAAAGGGTTGCTCTTACTTGGCTTTGTAACAAGGAAATTAATAGTTCTTCTAAAACAAATCAGAATTATGCCATAGCTGCATGCATTTTCATGCTGTTGCCTTCAGCATTTTACTTCCTTTTCCAGATAACATCACTGCGGAATCCATATTGAACTCACTGTAGGGAAACATTTATTACCTGCTATGATTTCACACTACAGCCTTAGATAGGTGATAGAAGTCATTTATTCATTGCTATGTAAAAATTGTTTTCTTTAGGTCATGTGAAATAGAGTCAGTTTCTAATCAACCTTCACTTTCCACAGAGTAAAACCTATCCAGCCTAATGTCAGGGAGAGTTAGCTTCTGTAGTGTGATGCAGAGCAGCCGTCCCAGAGGTAGAAGGCTTGCTTATGGGACTGCAATAACAAAGAAGTAGTAAAGTGATATACTTCTCTTTCAGTGTCTTTTTCCCTTTAAAATCTGTTTGCACAAATATTGATTCTCCTAAGAACAAATACTCATGTTTAAATCGTTTTCTTAATGTAAAAGAATGATAATGCTCTCTAATGAGCATTAAAATAAATATTGTGTTAGGATTAGCTTACCATATGTCATATTTCATATTAAAATACCAAAATATGTTTCATTTTTTGGAGAATCTTTATGATTGCACAACATTTAAGAGCCAACAGAATTCATTTTCTATGAAAAAAAATTACAGTAATAGAGAAATTTGCTCTTATCTGAGGATAAGTGATTGTGTGTAACAGAAAAAAAAACAAAAACAGAAACAAAAAAACAGTGTTGGAGTCCAAAAAATCCTGGATAGACCACTGTTCCACAGGGGAGAATGAGCAAACATGGAGCACTGAACAAAAAACAACAGCAATCCATCACGAACTGTACAAAAACTGGTAAATTTGCTTTAATATGAGGAAAAGGACAGTTTCTCCTCAAGCATGGAAAAAGTGATTATCCCCTAAGCCACCCTAAAATAGCTATTACTGGAGTAAAT
Organism: Anser cygnoides; assembly: GCF_040182565.1. NCBI lineage: Eukaryota > Metazoa > Chordata > Aves > Anseriformes > Anatidae > Anser > Anser cygnoides. Next base: position 29,220,805 of record NC_089874.1, on the reverse strand, counting down.
GAGGAAACTGCTATTCCCAACTGGAGACCACCATCACTGTCATACTTGACAGGGATGGAGTGGGAAACAAATAGCTCTTGATCTAGACTTTCAGCATGTGACTTTCATTATTCAAGGACTGCATGGGAGAGGGTGAATAAAGTAAAAAGGACATTAAAATTCCTGGTCTGGAACACATACATATGTGTCTGTGTACATTTACATTCAAGGAACATATTGCTCCATAAATATGGCTGTAGTCAGCTGAATTAAAGCTGTGTAAACTTTTGCTCATCCCATCTCTCTAAGCCTTTGAACATGTTCAGATATGCTTTAAGCTTCACCCTACAGGAGCTAGACTGCTTTTGGTACCCAAGCTGGCTTCTGTTTGAGTACAGCATAGACATACCTTTGATAAAAGCCACAGTATTCTGTATCAGGTTTTCAACTTAGTTCTGCTGAGGCATAGCACTGAGCAACATCATGTGGAAGCCACGTAAGCCAGTTGCTTTTCCCATGCATTCCATCTGCTTTTCCCATGCATTGTGTCCAAAACATTTTCAGACACTGAGAAAAAAATATATGATGAAATTCATATTGTTAGTCTGAACACTCAAGAATAAAAAAAAGTCAGTTCAGCAGCAAATTTTAATTTGATCAGAATCAAGATAATGGAAATAAAGTCATCTATTTTGTATAGTCTTTATTTGACCTTTATAAGACAATAAATAAATAAATAGAAATCTCTGTTTAGTAAAATTAGCTATACTCAAGGCAACAAATGGGTTTCCTTCATTTTGTGGAAAGGGATGAATTTAGGCTGGTATTTTTGAGTCAGTAAAATTTGTTTCACTTCATTCTCAAATTCAGCTGGTTATGATAACAGTGATGATTTTTATTATTTTGCAGATGAAAATTCTAATTTCTGGCATTCTACAACTTTCTGAATTAAATAAATTAAGGGGCAGGTTTATATTTATCAGCTCTGACTGTAGACTTCTGGTGACATATGTTGGATTTCCATTCCATAGAAGTAAGATTTATGTGGCTGTTCCTTCTTTATGCAGTTGATATTTTAAGAATTTAAGAAAGATACAGAAATAGTCATTTTAAGCTCATAGGCATTATGAATCAAATGGAACCTTCTGCATCTTTCAACATCTGTACAGTCTTTCTCACTCAGGTGTTTGAATGACAAGTAATATATTTTCATACAAATACCAAACACCAAATATCTACCTTTCTCGTCTTTTGCACCTTTACAGTCCCAGTCTGTCACAGAGCTTATACTCATGTCAAAAGGACAAACTTGGTGCCATGAACTGAACAGCAATAGATCATTTGGTATGACAGAGAACATATCTGCTAATTTTGGTAAGATAATTTCGATGGAGAACCCCGAACATTGACTGCCTTATGGGTGGGGACAGGCAGAGAGTCCAAGACACAGTCATAATCCATCCCAGTCAATAACCTGCCCCCATGTTATGCTACCTTTGTCTAAGCCTTTTGCTGTAATCTCTACATAAACCTCATCCTCCCACCTTTTCCTAGAAGTTACTTGTTCCACCCTCTAAAACCTGGAAGCCTTGCAGCTCCTTCCAGTGGCAATGTTTCCCATTTTTTTGATCCTGATGATTACTAAGCTCTGAGAACCAAGCTTGACATTCTGGGTTAGCCTAAAAAAAAACAGAAACTGCATTCACTGTATTCTCTCCTCCCTTGTGATCCTCCACAGTATTGTGCAGAATATATATATATATATAAAATATATAATATGTAAATAATATAATTATATAATATATAATATAGAATATATAATAACTATATTTAATATAATATATAATTAATAATATATATAATATATATTATATATATATTATATTATATATATTGTGCAGGTCCATAAGGTCCTGTGGGGTACATCCCTGTTTCTGTCTTTCCTAATTCTTTCTCTTCCACTACAGTGAAATAAAAATTATAGTCCCCCCTTTTATTCTGAGATGGCTACATTGGTTGATCTACACTAAATGGACCAATGCTGAATTTATTTTATATGATAATTTACATGATAACTGCATTTGTTAAAATGAGGTCTAGTGTTATTAAACTCCTGTAGAGTAATTGTGATTGAAATTTCTTGAAGAGCTACACATATTTGAATCTCATAAACCAGAAAATTTATAAGATATTGCTTAATCATTGGTGTTTTGTTTTTAAAATACCTGAAACTATAATTTATACTGATGGGATAAATTGAGGATGAATACTATTTACAATCTGATTTAAGTTTATATTTTAATATACACTGTATATTTTAATTTGCAGAATAACAGAAAAAATATGGAACACTGGGAAAAGGTGAACTTTTTCAATCGAAGAAAATGCATTTCTCCTACAGCAAAGGAAAACGTTCCTCAAGGGACTTCAGTGAGTATTGCTCTAATTCTGAAACAGAATTAGTAAGATTATTGTTTTCTTCATTGCACGTGAACAATTATCAGGCTACAAACCTACATCTGAATTTCTTGTACTAACCTTCCCACATACTGACCCGCGCAGACTTAAAAGCAGAGGTAATGAGAAAGGTTTTTCTGTTAGGAAGAAGGTGTTATTTATTTATTTATTTTTATTTGTATTTATTTTCTTTTTTTTAAGATGTTCATACTCACTTAAGGACTGATGACACAGGGAGAAGTTATTTTATGCTTTTACAATGCAAAGATTGGTATGAAGGGATTAAAGCTGGGTGGGATGGCCTAATCAAGAACATTATTTGACACTTTTTGTGACATTCATTACAAGAAGATCACATAAAGACATGGTTTGCATGGAAGAAAATGATAATACGTCATGAAATAGACTAGAAATCACAAGGTATGCACACGTAAAATTAATTATTTATGAAAACACACTGTAAACACCACAAAATCTTTGCCTTCACCCAGTCTCCAGCATTTATTTTCATCACTGATCAGAAGAAATTTCAGAACTTCTTTAAGAGAACATACATTTATCTAGAACAAACATTTATCTAATTTTTAAGTATCAAAGCTCTTGTTCAGAAATATAAAAATGTGTCTGAGTTATAACTATCCTTTAAGGATAACATCACTCATTAGGGGAAAAAAAAAAATAAAAAAGTCCTGTTTGCTTAGTAAGTGTTTTTAGTGATGAATAACTCATCAGCTTTCTACCCATGTTCAAAAAGCTTTTAGAAATTTATTGGTATGGCGCTCAGTTCTGATAATTCAGCTTGCAATATAATCACAAATATCACCAGGAGCTACGTAATTAATTCCCCAGTGCAGAATGAATTTAATTTTCAATGACTTTATTGGGATTTTTTTGTTATTTTTACAATGAGAAACTATAATCACTGTTACACAACTTGCAAATATTTCAAACAAGACAGCAATCTCCTATTTTTTTGATTTTTTCTGTTCCATGTTCAGCTCCCGAGATAGACTTTCTGCCTCAGTTTCATTTTCATCTTCCTGTAAAAGAAAATGAAAACATGAGCATTAACCAATCTATTGAAGAAGTACACTTTTTGTACTTACACATACACATAGAATTCTGTTCATACTTTTGTCATCTTTTGATAAGCACAAAAAAAATCATTTGTTCAAGCATTTAATTCTGCTTAATAGATGACATAAAAATAAAATTTAAACAAGTCTAATCATCTGCATTCATAGTAGAAGAATAATTTAATAAGTAAATGTTTCAGTTGTAGCCCTGACCAATCTACTTGTCGGTTACATAAAAAAAAAAAAATCCTAAACCATACACAGATGGCAAGATATTCAAACATTTTCAGCAGACAGTATTTCACACTTTTCCTTTGTTCTTGACCAGAGGTTTCCACTAAATTATTTTTAAATGCAAGAACTTTCATCATTGTTCTAAAAATTACTTCTGAAAAGCATCTGCCATTGAAAAATGTTTCATTTTTTTTTGAGACCAGATATGTTTACTTCACCATTTGATAAAAGACAATAAATTTAAGTTCAGAGACACTTTATGTGCTGCAGCATCGTATTTTTGTCCCATATAGCATATTTTCTTGACAGGTCTGCCAATTTTCCAATTACTTGTACCACCATATGTTATCTGAAGATCAGTCAGGTCTAAAATAGGAAACATGAGCATGTCAGGCAGCAGCATGCTTACAATATTCTACAGCTTCAACTCCAAGAGTTGGGCTCATAATTCAAGGTGGGTTTTGCTGGATCACACTGAAAAAAATGAAGTGACATCATAATGCCCATCTTCATAGGAATGGATACTATTTTGTGTCCAGTACAAAATCGTGACCTCTGAAGTATAAATTACAGAAGTCTGAGAAAACTGTTTCATAAGGCAACTTGCAAGCTATCACATCATGAACAGGCCTTATCACATATTCAAAGTACAGCCAGTTTTCCTGCCTGCATTTTAATTCACAATACAGAGAATCTTCCTTGCTCTAGAAACAAAAAGGTGAGCAAATGAATAGACATCTGGGAGCAAAGAAGTATTCTGGCTGCTGTAACATCACTCATCAACATCTGAGAGACAGAAACGTCAAGGACATTAGGTGGGACCCAGAAAACCACAATGTGGCTTCCCGCTTTAACACAGCACCTTCATTCTTCTAGGCAAATGAGTTTATATTTTCACATCCTCGTCTTCCCTTCTCTACACAAAATACACAAAATAGAACAGCAACAGAAAATCTCATTAAAAAATTGTAGTCTCAGATTATGTCACACAACATTGAAAAAAAAAAAGAAAAGTTAGTTGCTCTACTAAAGAAGTGTATACTCCAAAGCATCCTGTTTCCAAATACTCTCCCCTTCTGGAAGTAAGTTAGACATGAGAAATATTTACATGACTGGCCACTCAAGACTAAATGCATTTTTCTAACTTCCTGGATAGTCATCTCTTCAATTATCTTTAAAACATGTAGTGAGTACTGTGATTCTTCTAGTTCAGGTGAGCAAACAATCAAAGATTGCTGATTTGTTCAAATTCCAAGTGTAGTACATACTGAAGAGTGTAATGTATAGTACACACATAAAGGTCAAACTTCTAATGCAAATAAAGGCTAGGCAGACTGGGAAACAACAAAGGAGCAATGTGTAACTGAGCTTATATGTATTGCTTAAAGGAGACAAAGAATATCGCTGAATAAAAAAGCCATCCACAGAAACTGTTGTCTCGTATAGAAAAGCAGTAAGGTTCTTTCAGGACGGGCTTGAGGAAAGCAAATCTGCATGTTTCTGTAGATCCTTACCTTCATAAGTCATATTTTGGTGACCTCAATGCCAAATAACCCATCTTTCCAGTACATAACCTGCTGTTATTCCAATGTCCTTTGTCATCCTCCTTCCCAGGGGGAATGTAAACCCTACACAGCCATTCTTTCCCAACACACTTGACTTAGTACTTAGGCTTTCCTCTTTTAGTAGAAAAAGCATGCAGAAATTTCAGAGACTACAGGAAAAGGACCTGTGTCTTACCTTCAGTGAGAACAATAGGAGGGTGAAGGAATATTAGGCTGAACATTAGCTTCCTGAGCCTATTTTTTAGGACAAAAAGGTTTTATCCAGTGAAAGATGTTTCAGAAAAGAATCTTCTGTTTTTTTGTAGACTTGAAATGTTTTAATTTTGTGCTCATAAGGTCATGCTTGCTGTCTGGCAGATTTCCTAGTTTACAGCAGCAGCTGCACTGCTCAGTGTTTTCTGAGAAGCAGAAATGACGGCTGACTGGTTAAGGGAAGTCTAGGATTTGCTCTGCATGAATACTAAAGATGGAAGCACCTGTTTTGGGATATTTTGCAGTATCAATGCTCTTTCTTTTGTTCATCTGCTGCTGCTTCAATGCAGTAAAACATATCAAAACTGGTAAAATCTACTAGGCGAGTATAAATTGGATTTATGTGGTTGACTTCCACATGCAAGTCATCCAAGTTCATGGCTGTTATTTTGTTATTTTTCATTATTTTGATATTTTCAAGCACAAAAGCTTTCTAAATTGTGTTGTATTAAATCATACTCCACATGGGACATCTTAGTTTTGTAGATGCACTTTTATTTCATCTCTATTTTCCAAGAACAGAAAGTGTCACATATAATTTTGAAATGAAAATCTAATGGGTGACTTGTTGGAAAGGCATGATGGTTCATCTTTCTTAGGGTATGCATTAACAAGAGGAGAAAATGTTTTCTTTGTTACATATATCGTCAGCCAGATCAGTTCAATGAGCTGTGCATTACCACATGAACAACAGTGCCAGGGCAAAAGAGATGCCAGAAATAACTGGCAGGGGACACTGGAAAGTATGAACTAACTATTCTGACAACCATGCAGCTTTCCAACAGGAAAAAAAAAAAAAAAAAAAAAAGTGACAGCAGTGGCCTGAAAATGACAAATTTGCTAATTACTGAAAATTATCAGAGAATTTTGAGACACAAACTCCTATTATAAAAAGGGTAACGTCACTGCAAGTATAATTGGGAAGGATTTGAAATGCCAATTTAGAGTGCAATTTTTGACCATACTCTAAGATGTGAAGGCTTGCTATTCCTTCAGTTTCTTGACAATGCAAAATTTCTATACAATTTTAAATATTTTCTTTAATAACCCAAGAGGCATCCCAATGATTGCATACACAATACTGAATTTGTTGGAGTTTCTAATGTCATTAATAATGTTTGAATGTTCAGCTAAATACCCTGTGTAACCTAATTATGAAGTAATTATGCCAGACTGAAAATTAAACATATTTAATATATTTGTTTTACTAATTACCACCTACCATTATAAAGCTTTTAATTCTGAAGGGTAGCAAAGGAAAACCTTTTATTTATTTTCATTATCAGTTAAAAACAGTCTGTGATGGCAGTGTGTAAAACTGCTATTACTGGTTTACGTATTTCTGGTTATAAATACTGGATGAAATACTGAATTCTAGTTTCTGCTTCGCAAAATTCAGTTCACATTGTTTCTGTTAGTACCTCACATCTCTATTTTTCATTATTATTTATTTTGCTTCTAGTCACTCTATGACTCAACTGCCTAGGGCATTCTGCCCTAAGAATCCTGAAACAGATCAGCCCTTTCTGTGTTAAAATGTTAAACCATCAAAGTAGGTCTTGCTAGTAGATGTCACAAATCAAACTCCTTTCAGTATCTTTTCTGACTACAGCCAATTGTAGACTCAAACATTAAGTTAATTTTGAATGCAGTCACATAAAATATGCCCCAACACAGATCTGATGACTTGTAAGAGTAGCAATGGGAAGTGAATCCCTCAAGACCGTATTTACTGAGACTATTACTACTCTTACTGAAAAAGTGCATTTAGCAGCCCAAAGGCTATTTTCATGTTGAAATGACTTAAGTTTACTAGTCTGGAATTGTTCTTTTAGATTTACCAAAAAAAAAAAAAACAAAAAACAAAACAGTGAAGAGGAAAAGAACAAAGGGCTTTAAAAATTGCCGTTAAACCTAATACTCTACATGAAACATGAGTTCAGAAGCTTCTTAAGCCACAGCCAGCTGGACATCCCATGGGGGAGACCTTCCACACCAGCCTGTTTCTTACACCCTTTCCCCAGGCATTCCTCCACTCCCTGATGGTATCAAGGAACTGGATTAAAGGGTCCTTTGGCTGATTTACAGATGATTTCAAAAGCCCTGGGGACATTTGAACCTCTTGGTTCACGCTACTTAGTCTACACCGGGCAGTTGAGCATTAGTGGGTCACAGTAACAGAATAGGGCCCAGAAGTTAAAACCGAGAGCCTTCAGTCTGCCACCTAAATAAGCATTGTGAATTATTATGAAAGTATTGAACATTTAGTAGCTCTGCTAAAGTTAATGGGAATACTTTGAAATTTCGATGCCTTTAGGTGGCAAAAACTAGAGGTAAGAGGTTGACATTTAAGTTCCTATTTCTGAAAATTTTGATCTGACAGTTGAGAGACAGTGTGTGCTTCTGTCATATAACTTCATCTCCTTTGAAAGCATGTTTAAGGTCAACTACAAATGGTACTTTGAGCAGAGAATAAGCAGCCCCATGTGGAAAGTTAATTTTGTAGTAATTATTGCAGAATACTCCCCTGTAGATAAATTCTGACATGAGAAATATATATATATATAAACTATATATATATAAACATATATATAAATATATATATATCCTAGAACTAGGGTTCTGAATGTCCCTTTCTCTTTTTCCCCCTTCAACAAACTTCATTTGAAATGTCTGAGAATTTCTTTTTATTCCATTAGTTAATTATATGAAATCTCAAAGATAACAGTGGATTAGAGCATTCTTAACTATGCAGGGAAATTGACGCTACACTGTACATAGAACAGATCACACATCAGTTAACTGCATTTCACAGATTTGTGCATTACGTGACACCTGTAATTTCTAAAGTTTTATTACAAAAATATTTTTAATAAAGTTAATTTTTTGGTTTTGACCTATGTGAAGTTTAAGATGTGTTATGAACTTAATAAACAGATATATATCATAGTATGATGAACATCTGAATAAATGAGCTAAAATAAAATTTGTACTACTAAGAAATGACTGAAGGGTTTTCCATGCTATCACATAATCTAGAAACACCACCTCAAAAACACTCAGGACCAAATTCCAATGTTTTTACTTTTTGTACTGCCTTAACCCAAAAGAGGTGTAATATGACTAATATACTAGGCTTCAGTGAGGGTGTCCAGCTGGTCACAAGAAACACCAAGTGTTCCAAACTATAAAAAATAAAAGTCTTTAAACCTCTGTAAGGACATAAAGACAAAACAAGAGAAAGATTATGTTTTGTATTCAAGTATAATGAATGTAACTATGCTGTAGAGTCCAGAAGAACAAAGATTGTTCTTCCATGCAAGCACATAGTCAAAGAACCTGTGACACTCTCTATATGGACGTTTCCTCCAAACTGCAGAATCTGAACGTCTCATTTGGTTGAACCACAAACCTCACACAACTACTAAATGGCCTCAGTGCTGCAGATGCAGCCAGGCAGGTCACTGCTGCCAGCAGGAAGAACACAACTGGACTCTTCTGAGGGCAGCAGTTTTACACACTAAAGTAGATGGAAAGCAATCACCCAAGTAGATGGAAAGCAATATTTGTTAACTTGGTGTGGTACTTATAAATACAAGCAAAGTCACTACTTACAATCAAGATGTTATAGTTCATAGACATTGCAGTTTATATCTCATTGGGAGGATGTTTGCATACTAGCATTTTTAAAACCTCAGCCTAGATAGCAGGTATTTCATCATCTACCTCACAGATACTAGACTACAAAACATCAGCTGGAAGCAGGTAAAAATACTAACTCTTTAAAAATACAACAGGACAAAGGGACTTTAGAAACTATGAGAGCTAAATTCTTCCCTTCCAATTTAATACACCAAATTTGAAGGAAAAGGAGTTTGCAGGATTATAAATTGAGAATTAAGTCAGTCTTTCTGCTAAATCAGCAAAAGGTGAGCATCCAGCACTAAAATTCAGAAGTTATTTTTCTTTCAAAGTCCATGCTATCTGCTTCAAATGTATTGCTGACAACCCTTATAACGAAGAGTGGTGCAAAACTACAGAGTACAAGTGGAACAGTTCTTTACCAATGGATATTAGAAGCAAATATAAATTTCTCGTGATAGATGACAGTTTTCTGTCACTGCAGCACTTCCGTGATAAGGCAGCTGTTTGTTTCCCAGGAAAAGGAGACCCTTGCTACATGGATCATTTTCATAGTGACAGCCTTGACAAGTTTGACATTTGCTTCATGAGGTATTCTGAAGCAGATATCAAGAAAATGCACCCTCTGGGACCACTGGCAAGCTGACAGTCGTACCTTTTAATGTGCATCTCCATTAATTCTTACTGTCAGACCCCACCGAATTCCTACAACGAAATCTCAGCTGATCTGGTAACATTCAAAAAAATGGAGGCTATGAATGAGCTAAGCATTATAATGTAAATAAACATGCCATCGATTAGTTGGAAGCAGTTCCCCGCCCCGTTTTGTTCAGTGGAAAGAGCGACGTTGAACTGCTCGGTGGTTCCAAGGGAGCCCTTCACCGCTGCAGTGCAGGGCACGGTGCTCTAGGTGGCAATGCAAGACTGGGAGAACTGTTTTGACACTCCAGCTCCTTTTAAGAAGCTACAAACAGCTGCTTGTTTATCAGAAACTCTTTCCTTTAACTTGTATTGGTACAAGAACTTGAAGGCTTTTTGAAACGGTTGTCGGTGTTTTGTATTTTCTATTTCCTTTTTTTCTAATTCTGATTATACAGAAAAATGTACCATTGCAAGAGTCCTTACAGCCAAATTTCATGTAACGCTTAGTACAGAAGTGGAATTTTATGCCAAATTTCCAATCCTCCATCTGTTTCTCTCATTTTTAGAAGGCAACCATTCCACTGAGTGGTCCTTTTGGCTGACTGCCACTACAGTTGGGATGCTCTTCAGGGCAGGTGGTGCTTGAAACCAAACCATTGTTTTAAAAGTTCAGCTGGTTCTCCTTGAAAAAAGTACAGGAAAATGTTTCCTCTTTAACAACTCATGTCTTTAAAGGTTTAGGTTTATGAACTTTACACAGTATCTATGAACGCTTAACTATCACATGCCTGAAACATCAAGTATGAAATAGATGAAAAGCCACTTCAAGAGGATTGTACTGTGCCTGTACCTGTAGGGACAAGCTTCCTTAATCTCCACTTCAGACTCAGAATGCATGCTTGTCTTTCATTCATGTCTTTCAAGTCTGACCCTATCCCTAAGAACCTTTCTAACGTAAATTTGTCACTCAGTTATACCACTTATATCTGTGCATATGTAAATATATATATATATGGAAACCATACATAATATTTTCTACTTATGTGACGGTATAATCATTATTGTTCTGAATTATAAATTAAAGTTAAAAGTTCCACTATATATATATATATACTCACAGTACTACTACAGAATAATATCCTGTACCCTAGAAATGCATACTCTAATCAAATCAAGATTATTTTAAATATCTATGCCTATACTCCTTCCAAATTTACAGTACACATTTACCAAATTATAAGAAGGAAAAGTTCTTGATGCTAAGAAATAAAATATTTTTTTACAACAGCTACATGAGAACAAAAGGTTCTCAGGCCAACAATGAGGAATTAACAGCTCTTTTAAACATTTTTATTTCGTAGTACTGTACATAATAAATATACAAATAAAAGGCTATTCTTCTTACTGATCAGTTGTTGGGGCTCTACATACATCTTGGGAACTACTAAAATATATTTGAGGAGTTTTTTCGGACTTAACTATTTTCACAAATAAGTTTATTTATACACACTTCTATCAAGAGGTCTGAATGTTATTTGTTTCCAAAGTGATTAACAATATTAAAAAAAGTATGCACAAATGAGTTACAGAGAAATGCTTCTGCAAACTACAGTTTAGAAATGCTGCCTACAGTTGAAGGCAGCTGAAAGATACTGCACTAAACATCAATGAAGTACAATTTTTTAACAGAAAGAGATAGTACTACTGTATGAAAGGAATAAATTTCTCTCTATAACAGAGAAAATCTAGACCCTAATGAAAACGTTTTAGGAAAAATGAGTACATTGCATGCTTCTGATCAAAATTAATTAGAGTTTTAATGTTTTACATTTTCTCTGTAATTCTTTAAATGGTGCATTTATTTCATAGTAATAAACATTCGGTTCATTAAGTAAAGTTCAAAATCTGTGTTACTCGCTACATTTAACAACCTTTGGCCTTCTTCTTCAGTATTTTTTGATTCAGGTTTCCAAAGCATTGAATAAGCAATTGACGAACATAATTAAATTTCATGACTCGGCATATTTAGGATTCTTATTTCATCTAAGACAAAGGGCAATTAATCTGCCATTCTATACTGAATCTAACTTTAGTGAGCCATGATAGATACTGAAATGAACTTGCAGGAAATGCTTAATTAAATTACTGTAAAAAGCACAACCAAAGTTTTTTTGCTTATGATAAAAGAAAATTAATATTTAATTTTTAAAAAGTCTACTGCAGTATTATAAATTTAATAACTTGGGAATTAATGAAAACATTGCTATAATGTGACAGCTAACAATTCAGAAACCTTTCTTTCTCCCTTTTTTATATTTCATCAGAGCATTTCACCTGAGTAAAGCCATGAAATTTTGTTCAGGTTCAAGGTACAAAAGATGGCGTTCTCAATGGATTTAATATGATAACATAGCAGTCTAAACACCACAGCAAATGCCTTTATTTTAGTCATCTAATTTCCAAAAGTGATATAAGAAAATGCTGTGAAAATGCCTTCATATTTGTTATAATTACCACTTTTAATGACAATCCATGAAGTTACAAATGATAAATGAAAGAAATGAAAAAAGTTGGGGAAGTAGATGGAGGGATTAGCTACAATAACAAATAAAACCTGTGCTACAGACAAAGAAATCACAGATGGAAGAGGCTTTTACTTTACATTTTTAAGCACAATTCCCTTTTTTAGGTCTCCCAAAACACAAAGCACCATTCAAACTTCTAGTTACATGAACGCGTTATACCAGTTATTTTCTTTATTTGCAGTGTTATCAAACACTCAGTGGATTTCTAATATTATTATATTATTTCTGACAGCACAGTCTTCACACAACAGTATTTAGATTTATAAACCAATTACTTGATAGGACCAATTCTGCATGGCAAAAGCAGAAAAACTTTTTCCTATTACTATTCTTCTGGCTCCTGTATATGGTGTGTACTAACAAGGAACTGCACAGTTTAGCACAGTATCAAGCAAAAGGATTAAAATCAGAATTCAACAAAAATAAATTGACAGACTTCTCAATGACTTCAACATGTATTAAGTAAAATCCCCCAAAGAGCATCCTAGTCAGAAATAGATCCACATCTTCACACGCTCAACCCAGGTACAATCCCTTGTGGAAGACCTACGCCTTCCCTATCATTCATTTAATCTAAATAAACACTAGCACTGCAGACCTACCCAAAAGTCAAAATCATTCCCTTATGAGATGTACAAGCATACCTCTATTTACATAGTAAGACCCAGACTTTAAGGCTATTGACCTTAACTAGCTATGGTCTTAACTTTGAGGCTATGGACCTTACATCAAATTGGACAAGAAGTTTATGGCTTTGGAAATTAGGATTCAGTTGATTTAAAGGCAAAGGCAGACTTACAGATTTGTTTGTTGCTACATTTTAAACTTTATTTCTGTACTTAAGGGAGAACTTACTGTTCTTATCCTGTAAGAATGCCTGTACAGTTGTGTTTCATACAGTGGAGCAACTCAACTCCATGAAGCATCTAGAGTATGTTGGTAACAAACACACAGTAAATTTTGAATCATAACTGTAACACATAATATACTGATGTTTTAATAGTTTTAAGTTGATCGGCTTCTAAGTGAAAAAAAAATCTGTGAAATAAATTCTCTTCAAATTCCACACTAGTCTTTGCATTTCCAAGCAAGGTTCTGTACTGAGTCTGGCTGGAATGGAGTTAGTTTTCGCCACAGCAGCCCATTTAGTACTGTGCTCTGCACCTTTAGGTAGAACAGCATTGGTATTGCACCAATGTTTTGGCTATAGATGAGCAGTGCTGTCACAGCATCAAGGTTGTTTCTCCAACCCCTCCCTCAAAGGCCAGTATACTGGATGTGGGCAAGAGTTAGGGAGGGGACATCACCAGGGCATCTGACCTAAACCAACCAGAAGGATATTCCATACTGTATGAAGTCATGCTCAGCAATAAAAGCTGAAGTAAGGGAAGGAGAAAGGGAGGCTCTCATTATGAAAATATTGGTCTTCCCCAGCAACCACTATGCCTATTAAGGTCCTGTTCCTCAAGACGCGGACAAACATCACTTGCAGATCAGAAGTAGAGAATATTTGTTTTCCCCTTTTGCTTTCATCAGCTTTTTTTTTTTTTTTTTTTTAGTTAAACTGTCCTTATTTCAACCCATGAGGTTTTCATTTTTCATTGTATTTTCTTCCCTTTTCCTTCTGAGTAGGGGGAATGAGAAAGTGGCATGGTGGGGCTGAGCTGCCCATCAGTTATTAAACCACGCAGTTTCTAAAGCCAAATGTTATTTAATTCACTGGATATACTGAGAGATTTTTTGGTGATTTGTCAGGAGAGTGATGATGTTTCACTGCAGTTTTGTGAAGTCATAATCTGATGAAACTCTTCCAACTGGAAGTAATGTAATGACCAACCATTTAAGGTAATACCATAATCGAAATGAACCTTGAAAAATCTGCTCTGTGAGAGAACCTACCTCCAAACATGCTCTGAAATCCTTCCAAAACTTTTTCTCTAGTGGTGTTTATATATATATACATAGATATAGATATAAAAGTTTAATTGCTTTTCTGAAATTTAGAATCAAGTTAATTGACAGAGCTTACCTTGGTCTAGGCAGTCACCATAAACAGGATCCCTTACAGGTTCATGGTGCATTTCCTTCTGATAAATCTTGAAGTTATTATTTCAGTATATGACATCAAAGCCATCTTGAGGCTTGACAACAGCTTTCTTCCCATCTCTCCCTGCCCTCCATCACATCACACATAACTTTGTCAGAAGATTGGGAGGAAAAAATACTTTGACGTGATTCAATTACTGAAAAACTATATTCTAAAAGATTCCCAAAGCTAGGGAAATTTGGCTATAAATAATTAGTGTTCTGCATATTTATGGTATAAGAGCTCATTACAGAGCTTACATTATAAATCATTATTTATCTACTTTTCCTTAAAATGTTGAAGTCACAATATCATTTGTTTAAACTCCTGAAGCATACTAAACTTCATTCCTCAGAAGACTATTCACTCAGTTGTTTTTTTGTTTGTTTGTTTCCCATTCTGCCATTAGGTTATATCATGGTGCTTCCAAGACATAATATGCTTCACAACCATTAAGATCCACAACATGCAAACACGTATACATGCATCATTACATTCAACTCATCTGATCACTGAAATGAACAATACTATTTACTGCAGTTACGTATGAAATATACTGTAGAACAAGGCCTCTCTGGAATGGAATACTGAATTTAAATAGACCAAGCATGGCATTTAAAGTATGGGTATTTAAGAAGAAGTTGAGGTGATCTTCAGAGGGCTATTTTTTCCTGAAATGCTCTTGCTTCCAGTCAGCTGCAACTGAACGGTTCCAGCCAACACTTTACTTAGGGTCAGCAATGTTCAGCAGTTACTGATCTATTCTTTATCTGTGTTAATTGTTCATTTTACTTAGTTGTAACCTCAAAATAGGTTGTAAAAAAAAAAAAAAAAAAATTGGAAACTCCGAAAGTGTATAGCACTGCCATTCAAAGGAGCATTTAAATTTAGAAACAAATATGCAACCATAGTACCTCAAATTCCAATGCAATTTAAAGATATGATTATAAAGAATATGACGACTATGAAGAAAATAAGCAAATGTTGTCTATTTTGATAGACAACAAATCAAGGACCTTGTTCTTCCTCTATGAATTGATGTTTCCCTTTGTCTTTCAGTAATCTCCTTAACATGACACTTGCTGGCATTAATCGTGACTGAAGGTGCACTGAAGTATTTTTAATTCATTTAATTTCAAGGAAGCCTTTCAGGATGTAAGTTCTCTAAAAACAAAGCTTGAAAAATTTTATTAGCTGTTGTTTCCCCTGTCATTCAAAACACTTAAACTGATGCCATTTAAGACCTGGATGTAGAAAGCTCCCTAGCTCCTCCCAAGATTTTGCTGTTCAATTTGATAAACTGTATTACCTTGATTTAATAATTATTTAACCATAACATCAATTAATAATCCAAATCTTGTCTAAGTCACATATTGTACAAACACATCTGGAGAGTCTGATCTTGTAGAGTCTAAAATCAGCTATGAAATAAATGAAAGAAGGGAAGGATAAGAAGTAAAACATCATAAAAGCCAAGTTGATCAGGATAATGGGCATGTATCTCACATTTTTTGTGCCAAGAACAGCTGATATATTAAGATTGATTAAAAAGTATATAATGTATACAAAATTTATATAAGCTATTACATATAGAAATATTTTATATTTTTTTATAAAATAAATATATTGACTACACATAACATACACACATCTGTCAGTTATTGCAGATGTTTTAGCAAAACAGTCCTGAGCCTAGAGTAGTCAGTCTATAGAGCAGTACTTTTCTGGGGGAAACAGTTCAGACCAAGGCAAGAACTCCCTGTATGAAGCATAGTGTGTGGAAAAAAGCTGAGATAACTTCTGTATGCTGTGCTGGAAAATGTCACTGGAGGAGAGAAAGAAATGGAGGAATGCTTTGTAACAGGATTTATAATTTAAAGGAGGGTCACTAACAGAAACCAGGATAAAGTTAATACATGTGTCTATGGTAAAGCAAGGTCTGAGATTCAGAAGAGGATTTCCTCAGCAAAAATCTCAACTCTGATGTTTGTCCCCCTGATATAAAATCTATTTGGCCTGGCAGAGAGAGGGTTGTGGAAATTGAACTCACTGCTATGTTAAAGAACTTATTGCTAAAATATGAATAATAATTCTTGCACTGGCAGGATGGAGGTCTATGCATGAAAAGATTTATATAAGTGCTAAGTGTTGTTATTGTTATTACATTCAGAAAGTACAGAAGGCTTTAAAAGCACTAACTTTTCTAGTGCAGAACATCACCTGTTCTTTCTGAGCCAGGAAAGAAGACATAAAATGAATGTAGTTATTGCAAGAAACTGTCTGGTTCTAAATTCTGATGCATACTTTTTGTCTCTAGAAAAAGTAAACAACCATTAATAGCAGGAATTTTATGATACAAAACACAGTAAAATATGCAGCAAGCTATAAAGTATATGAAAAGCTGTTCTACTTTACATAAACTTGTTTTTCATGAGGAAATTATTTAATTGGAAAGATGCTTTGAGAGCAATCAAAAGGCAATGCATAAAAAAGGTGTCTGGTTTGGAATGATGAAAAGAGAATGGAGCCAATTTTTAAAACATAACAAATAAGGAAGTAAGTACATAGTGGGTGCTAGAAAATCAGCCAATGAGATTGATATGTCTATTCCTCTTTTTCAGAAGGACAAGTACCTGCTCTCCAAGGAGGACCATATTCTAATAGCATTTAAGTGGCAGTCAGTATCCCCCCTGTGAAAGATGCAGTGGTCAGCTTGAGTTACGTCATTTTTTTTCTATGACAATACTCTTTTATGTTTAGGTTGTCTTGCATTGGGTGATGATAATTTTTAAGGCTGTAGCCCAGGATAACATCTTTGGGTACACCAAATTTTGGATATTTAGTTTCTGATTTAGGATTTTTAAAATACTTCATTTATTTTCTGTCTTCTGCTTACATTTCAAACTTTGCTGTTTACTCAACGGACAGCAGAAGTTTCACATTCAACACTCCCTTCATCCAAGACCAGCAATAATTCATTTGCCCTTTCAACATATCATTTTCAGAAACTGTGAGTATTGCCTCTGTATATAACCAATTTTTCCTTTGAAAATACTTATTTCACTGAGAAAAATAAAAAGGAAGATTTTTTTTTCATATACTTAAAACATTAATTACAGGAAGAGAGTAATTGGTACTGCCTAAGAGGTTAAAATACTTGCTCTGAACAGAGCTGTCACTAGTACAGTATTTACATTTATAAAGTGATTTCTGCATGAATAGGATTGTTCCAGGATGAAACAACATTTTTAATACTGTAAACAAACAAGAGATGAATGCATAAAATGAACTGTTTAACAGGGCTTTAGGTACCCCTTGTGCATTGTATTTGGAAATGAAGTCCTTAAACTCAGAAACAGAGGGATTCTCTGTAGATTAGAAGGTAGCCCCACAGTCCTTTCAGTAGCATCTTTTCATACAAAATTTGGCACTAACCCTCCATTTGCTTCAGCAAACGACTTCATGCTTTGTCCTTTTAATCCAATTTCCACCTTAATATAGTCTACAATGTAGTGAAAATACTGAAAGAAGATGCCTGGAAATGTATTGTGTTGGAAATCTCACTCAGGCAGTAATCCAATCTGTCAGTTCTTCATTAACTGAGAAGTTTAACCCACAGATAATCCATACAAACTACCTTTCAAAACTAGCTATGACTGGATACAGTTATCACACAGATATGACTCAAAAAGGCAGCTAAGAGGCTAAGTCTGACAAAAAGAAAAGGAACAGATACAACTGAAAGCCACAATAAGGACTGTAATCCTTATCACAGTTTGAACAGCTCAGGTCTGTACATTGTTACAGCATTAGTTACTTAGCTGGTGCAGCCGTTAAGTGTATAGGCTACCCTATTTAGGAATAACTTCCTTATTAGCAGGTATTATCTCCTCTTTTCTGTAGGCCAAAACATCCATGCATACCTTAAGCAGACACCCCATAGCAGCCAGAATCCCATTCGGGAAAGCCTCATTCATACTTTACTGTTGTGGAAAACAATAAATTCCTTGTAAGTAAACATTGCTACTTTTGCTTCATCTTTCTTAGACCAATTAACCATATGATGTCCTGAAAATGACAGACAGTTGTGGACTCCAACAGCTAGCACCTATCTGTGCTGGCAAAGAAGGGCTCCAAACCAGTATCACAGTGTCTCTCTTGCAGAAGCTCCATAGATCCACTGATGAATTAAAGGCAACATATCATCACTGTCAACATAGTGAGATTCACCAGAGGTTAAATCAAAAATAAAACACCAACAATCTTCAAGCAACTTAAATATGATGAAAACATAGCACTAAGATATTACCATCAGAATATTCAGTGCCATGTATCTTTTTATCCTATTCAAACTAGTATCTCTTCATACATGTCTTTAATTCATGCTTTCAGCAGAAGCAGGAGACAGAAAACTGCACCTACCCAAAGCAAAAGCATATTCAATAGTTTAATGGATTACAGTCTTGCAAATCATAATCTGCAGAAAGCACAAAGCAAGCGAATTGAGTGCGGGAGCTCACCAGAGTACATTGCAACCGTCTTAACTGTAGCACTCCTACTTCCCTTCACAGTGGGAAAACATGATGAATAAAAGCCAAGAGTAGATAATTCATATTAATTCTAGTGTATGGGGGTGCATGCTAAATTCTCAATGGCTATGACTGGCAAAAAAAGAATTGTGGAGTATTTTGTACCGTTTGTGAAGCATTTTCTGAGTGTATCTTCTTTTGCATAGCCAAACTTGTCAGTTTTACACAGTTCTCCATAGAAAACTAAATTGTTTCTTAATAATTTCCACTATTTCTCACAAGATATAAGGGTTTTTTTTATATAGAACATTTCAAAGTTAAGGCATGAGAAGCAAAAAAGTGTGCAGGAAGGAGGAAGAAGACCCAAGAAAATGGAAAATACATTTCCTGGCATTATTTGCCCACACTGGCTCTCAGCAATAAACTATCACTGTGGCCTAGTGAAGAGGATTTGCATTCTTGGTCTATGTAAAAATACAGGATATGTCTCTGATTCTCATTTTCTTCTTGTTTCTCTGAGTGATTGCAGCAAGGGTGAAGACTTTTTTTTTTTCTGGATAGTTTCATTAAATGCAGCTCAGCCGTTTCCTACTCCTTGGTTAAAGTCCCAAATATATATATATATTTTCATTTTCAAGGTCTTATCCATTGATTCAAAGAGTAAAAGAGAGTTCACTCCATGCTTGTTTGGTTGTTTTGAGCTGATAGCTTTAGACAAAAGCAGGTGACTATAATATGTCTGAAGGCTTCAGTACCCCCCTCTCACAAACCATTTTCTTTTGCTGCCTTTGCAACATATGCAGAGCTTTGGCGAATGTTTCACCATTTTCAGGCTTGTTTCCTTCCAGCTTTCACAGTTTACTTCAAAAAAAATCTCATATTTTTAACTAGAAAAGTTTCTGAAAATCCTTAAGATAACTCTGAAAATCTTGATGACCTTTCCTTTAGACCCAGTTCTTCTTTCTTTGCTGTTGTCCCCTGCTTCCTTTCTTAAAAGAACATCTCTTGGTACAAGGACAAGGTAGAACTAATGGCTTACCATGTATAGATAAATCCAGATGGGCAACTAAGGAGATTTTTCCAGAGAGGAAATACCTGGCAGGTGGTTTTCTTTTTAAAAAACAAACAAACAAACATTTTTTTTTCTTTCTCGAATCTGATATTTAAGAGCTTTGGAAAAGCAAAATAGCACTGAAATCAGGGAGAAAAACTGAAGCAGGCACCATTCACTTTCTCTGAAGAAATGAGAAACATGTTTGGGGACTATTGCAATGTGTTCTAATGAGAAAAAGAGCACCTTTGGTGTCCACTTTGTAATGGTTGACATAGACATTGAATATTTCAATGATTAATGCTATTTTCAACTCATTCATCCGCTATAAAAGCCTTTTAAACCAGGAGTCCTGTTTTTTGTTAGGGAATGTATGAAGCAATATTTATCCTCAGATTTTTCTGTTCAGAAATGTACTTTATCCACCTCACCGGGAATGAATGGGAGTCTGAAAATTAAACATTTCAGATGAAAGGATACAACCCAGAAATTAATTTTCCAACTATGTGTTCAGCTTTTTTGTTTGCTTTAAAAGACAGTCCACCTGTCTGTTCTGTAACCTATAACAGCAGTTGCCAGCCTTCAGTCCTTATTCTCTCATTTGGGAAGAAAATTCATTCATGACTAAATCACTGATCCTTGCTTAGCAGCATCTAATCACTGCTCATCTTAGTTGTTTTGTTTTTATTCTTATTTTTATTCAGTACCTTGAAAATTAAGCTTTCAGTCTTTTCATGCAAAAGGAATTGCTGAAAACTGAAAAATTTTAGTGGGGTTGGGATGGGTTGGAGCAGAGAACTCAAGTCTCATTGTACTGATCCACTTGCTGGTAAGCTGTTATGTCAGCTGTTGCCCCTAAATCCCTTTTGGACACAGGGAGAGATTCTTACCATCACTTTCATAAGCCAAATTTCTTAATATTTTAGAACTCCCATCATAATAATATTTCAACACTCTGAAAAAGAAAAAAAAAGTTTTAGAGTCTAACCTGTGGCAACAAAAGCCTTTGTTCAACTGTTACAGAT
The DNA here is from genome assembly GCF_040182565.1 of Anser cygnoides. NCBI lineage: Eukaryota > Metazoa > Chordata > Aves > Anseriformes > Anatidae > Anser > Anser cygnoides. Next base: position 29,199,682 of record NC_089874.1, on the reverse strand, counting down.
TTTCTGAGGAATACAGCAGGTTCTGATCATACTTATATCAACTGAGATAACTTTTGTAACTAACTTCTACAGATAAACCCATCCTAATTTCACCACACTACTCCAAAAATGTTAAATGCATAACTGAATTTCCTTTTCTCAAGGCATATGATTTTATAACCCATGGCAGGAAAGGATAAGAAGAGTCAATTGACAACAGTATGTTATGCCTGTCCAAACGTTTGAAATGCCATATCTCTTCAGTAGCTTGGCTTACACATCATTCTTTTGCTTTCTACATTAGTGTTTATGAACCAGTCATCTATCAAGCCCTGCAAAATCAAAAAGTAGGTATTCTGGAGGCAACATTTTTTTTTCATACTTTCAGAAAGGCACACACAAACATATGTGGTCTAACAGCAATTAGCACTTCAGAGAGCACATTGTTTCTTTGGGCTTGAAATACCACTTTCAAACACAAGATTGGCAGACTTGCTGAAATTGCTAAGCCACACACTTCAGCTTTCTGGAATACATGAAAAGACTGCATTTCTGTCCAATGGTAGGCTTTCTTAATGAAGTTTTTTGGTGCTAGAAGATGTGAAGCAAGCTCCTTACAGAGCATTGTCAGATGTGAATTCTAATATAAAAACTATCATTAATTCTCTAATGCTAAACTAGCATTAATTTTCTAACAAATAAGCTACCATTAATTCAGTAGATATAAATCAGGACCTTCTAAAGTTACAATACTCTGGAAAAAATGGCTAAGCTATCTTGTCAATGTGCTATGTTTGTATTAAAAAGTGAACTATAACCACAATTCATATATGTTAACTGCAGAAACAGAAAAGAAAGAAAGAAAGAAAGAAAGAAAGAAAGAAAGAAAGAAAGAAAGAAAGAAAGAAAGAAAAAGAGAGAAAGAGAGAAAGAGAGAGAGAGAAAGAAAAAGAGAGAAAGAGAGAGAGAAAGAGAGAAAGAAAAAGAAAGAGAGAGAGAAAGAGAGAGAGAAAGAGAGAAAGAGAGAGATGAAAGAGAGAGAGAGAGAAAGAGAGAAAGAGAGAAAGAGAGAAAGAAAGAGAGAAAGAAAGAGAGAAAGAAAGAAAGAGAAAGAAAGAAAGAAAGAAAGAAAGAAAGAAAGAAAAAAGAAAGAAAGAAAAAGAAAGAAAAAAAGAAAAGAACAGAGACCACATCATGTATGGAATAGTGCATCTGAAAAGCATTAGTTTTTGACACTATTGCTTGGCTTCACCTCTCCATCCTGACATCAGCAGGTTAAATTTTGGCATAAAGTAATAAAGGAACTGCACTGAGGAACAAGTGTTTTCTAGCTCAGTTTCTTTTCGCCTCCAATGAAATTTTTTAGTGCTGGAAGATGTGAAGCAAGCTCCTCAGAGGTCAGCACCAGTCATTCAGAATCTACAGGATTATATGATCCTAGAGTTTTCTTGCTTCAGAAGTGTAATTGTATGTTTGAAAAGTATGAAGAGAGTAGCAGTCAGTGTGCCTGATTAATCTGCCATGAAGGCATCATACTTGTTCTACAACATAAGTTGGGCCCCATGGTTCAGAAGGGAATGAAGACAAATATTTCTTCGTACCTCCATTTGAAAGCTCAAATAACTGACGTGTAATTAAATCAATTCATCTAATGTACCCATATTGTTGTGGTTTAACCCGGCTGGCAGCTAAACACCACACAGCCGTTCGCTCACCCTCCCCCCTCCCTCTTTGGGATGGGGGAGAGAAACGGGAAAGTGAAGCCGGTGAGTTGAGATAAAGACAGTTTATTAAGACAGGAATATAATAATAATAATAATAATAATAATAATAATAATAATAATAATAGTGATAATTATAATAGTATTAATAATAATAATGTGTAAGAAACAAGTGATGCACAATGCAATTGCTCACCACCTGCTGACCGATGCCCAGCCTATCCCCGAGCAGCCGGCCTCCCACCCTGGCCAGCCACCCCTATATATTGTTTAGCATGACGTCAGATGGTATGGAACACCCCTTTGGCCAGTTTGGGTCAGCTGTCCTGGGTCTGTCCCCTCCCAGCTCCTGCTGCACCCCCAGCCTGCTCGCTGGCAGGACAGAGCGAGAAGCCGAAAAGTCCTTGGCCTGGTGTAAACACTGCTCTGCAACAATTAAAACATCAGCATGTTATCAGCGCTCTTCTCATCCTAATCCAAAATATAGCACCCTACCAGCTACTATGAGGAAAATTAACTCTGTCCTAACTGGAACCAGGATAGATATTCTTGGAACAGAGGATACTGAGGCTTTACCAGAGCAAGAAAAGCCTCTGCTATATGAATCCATACACACTGGTAGGCCAATACAATTTTTGCCTGACGGACTTGTCTCATGTTATAACAGCAGACAATTCTTTGAAAAGATGAATTGTGGATAATGATACATTAGAATGCATCTTCATAGTGAAATACTTATAGTAGCCTAAAGTGAAGAGACACAAGTGCCTGACTTCCAGCAGGTATGAGCTCATGGTTCAATTTAGGCATCCTCATATAGTATCTTCCTAATACTAAACCAGAAATAGGTATTTTAAAGGAAAGAACAATGAGCTAATGTGAAAAAAAATGTTAGAATGCATTTAATTGTATGCAAGTGACTAAATAGCTCTAGGTAGTTCTATAGAAGCATAACCATATAGATGCAGACAGATTTATTTATTATTATTATTATTATTTTTGGTAATGAATGGCTGAGTTTTATGATTCTGAATTGTTTGTGGTGCACCTAGTTAAGATGTATTTTCAATATCAGTTTTCTTCCTTTTGACTAGAGCAAAACTGAGAGAAAAAAAAATTACTCTAAAAAAAGTTTACATTCTCACTTAGAATAGTTGGTGGAAAACAGACCAATTCAACTGACTTCCTGCCTTTATTACTATTAATTTACTCAGATTCTTCAAAAGAAAAGAGGACCCGGTGAATCTGCAAGACAACGCCAAATATTGGTGGTTGTGTGCTGTCCAGACAATGGCAATCTCTCCATTGTTATGCTATTTATAAATGAAATGTGTAGAATTTATAGAGGCAAATGCTGTTGATGGTATTACTTTTCTCCGATAACCATTAGAAGCTACCAGTTATAGGAGGTTCTCAACCTGCCTATAGGTTGCTCTTTGGGTTGAACTACGGCGTTATTTAGGAGGCAGCTTTAGGAGACTGACAAAACTCAGTGTACATAAACAACATGATCTTGAAAAAAGATGCCTAAAAATCTGAATGAAATGTGAAGAGTGCTAATCAATTCATTTCTTTGTTTGACACAGAAAAGCTATCAATTTAAACTGCCATGACTTGGAATCATCTTACCTGTTTGAGCTCTCATAGTCAGATGATTTACTTACACAAGGTGCACTCAATGGACACCCTTATCTTGCACATTGATTTTAGGGTGGGATGGTGCACCATTAAAGCAAGGACAGATGGCAAAAAAATGGAGTCACCCATAGCACTTTGTTAATACAGAGTGACCACCTAAGAGTAAATTCCACTTGGTCTGTAAATAATCACAAATTCAGAACTGGTAGGAACTGAAAATATTTACAGAAGGACTTAAAATTGAAATTACAAGTATCTTTCAAGCTACTGATCATGCACTATTAAACAAGTTTTATTGCCTTATCATAGTAATTAATTTTTGTTTCACATTAATGACATTCTTATCATGCCTAAGTTGCTAATGGAATTTGACAACAGCAAATACCATAAGATCATTTAGCTTATTCATGTCACTGGCAGGGACGAATACATATCTTTACATTATTATCTTCCTAATATACTAATTGCTTCTAAAATGAAAAACTGTCTCTATGTGTTTTAGTCATTGCAAGGAAGGGTTAATTCGCACATTGTCTTTTTAATATCTGATTTTTTTTTAAAGAAAGCAATTATCAAATTTCTAAACAGCAGTTCTAAACCTGAACTTTAGGTATACCCCATAACACCACATCTTAATATATGCTTCCTAATAAATATATGACCTTACTAAACCTTCTAGCTTGTTTCATCACCAGTCTGATCTGATATTAATGAGTGATTAAATTTATTGTAGGGAAAAAGGTAGAGTTCAAAGTAAAATTCTCATGTTCATCAGAAACACCAAGACTTCATTTTGGCTTATTTGCAAAAAGCTGTTCCAGCCTGTAATGGATGCTTTAGGTCTTCTGAGTACTTTTTCTGGACTGTCTTCAGAAAAAGAAGTATTTATTCTGTCCAACTGCCTATGAGAGCAGCTCTCTCAGCAGACCTACACTCTCCGGCTGCAGCTGGAACTACCGAGCATGTGGAAGCTGCAGGGCTGGCTGTAAATGCGGGAGGTACTGGTGCTGCAGCCTGGGTCTTCAGGAAGGAGTATTAACACAGAAAGCAGGAGACTTAAGGACTCTGCATCGCCCTTGGAAATGGGTACATTTCTCCCCTTGTCAAAGAAAGGTTGTATTTGGCCCTTAAACTACTTCAGATCAGATTTTTTTATTTTTTTTTTAAATAATAAAAAGACAATTATGAATTCTACAAAACAAGTGTAAAGTTTCATCACATACATGTTTTCTCCTGTGTTATTACTTCATTACAAGCAGTACTAACACTTCCTTCTATTTTTCTCATTAAAGAAACTAGAAGCACAGCTGAAAAAGTTGAAAGATACTGAACAATAGTATTTGTGTATAAAGTGCTTAATTACAAACATATTTTCAGTTCTAATTATGTTCTTATTATCCCAATTACTTTGCTACTTATATATTTAAACACAATTATATACTGTGATATGCACCTCTCCTCTATTACATTTACTAGTAAGGCCAATTTTATTCAAATATACTCATTGCACTTCTTTGTTTTTTTCAAACTTTATTATTATTGTACAAAATGACAAAGTGCTACTGATCACATAGAATGTGTACTTTAGACTGATACTAAATAAGCATCAATTTTATTATTATTCCAAGTAAAGTATTTGCAGGATTAATATGAAGTTTAGTGCAAGCTTGTTTTAACTTCCACTTGACCTTCACTTTTTTAAAAAAAAAAAAAAAGATTTTTGTATTCATACAAACATTCCTGCTGAAGATGGGGTTAAACTTGTCACAAGCATTTTAATAAAATACCAAAGACCTTCTTTAATTTATGGCAGATATATTTTCAAGAAGGAAAATGCTGATATTATCTTGGTTATAAGCTTACTGCTGAAATGATTTAGATATTCTTTTCCTTTCACACAGTATCAGTATAAAGTCTTTCTTTGCAGGCAATGAATTATAGTTGACACTTCAAACCTATTCTGTCAGTATCTCCTAGTTCAGAAAAATGAGAAAACATAAATATTTATTCTATATATACTGAAGAAACACAAGACTCTGATAAAAATGATCCATTATGGAATGATGAATAATTGTTACATGTGTTACACTTAGAACAGGAAAGGGCAAAAAAATGACACTTTTTAATATGAGGATTTGAGGTTATTGTGTAAATAAAAATGCAGTCCTTTTATCACATTGAGCTGATAAGCTCTGTGATTTCTGATGGAATGCACTTCATGAAAACATTGAAGATGAGGCTTCCTGTTGCAGACTCTTGGTCCAAATTGTAAAAGTCTATTAATAACATGCTTTAACAGTGTAAAAATATTTATGCAAACAGCTTTCCATTTCCCCAGCTTATATGTGCAATACTTCCCTAGCTTAAGTTCAGCAATTAATAAGACTAGGAATTCATTTTTTCCATCAAACAATCTGTTCAATGTCTTTAATCTTCTTCCTATTACTAATGTAAGCTGCTATATTATGCAAAGAAGTAAAGACTATTATAAACTGCTAAATACTAGTCTATGAAAACTACCCAAGTGTTACTATAAATTTTCCTGTTGGATGGGATGGAGTCAGTATGGAAAAAAAATAATATTTCCAAATTTTTGAAATAGTATTATCAGTCTTACTATCAGTCTTTCCTTCCAAAAAGGCAGCAAACAAGCAAGCAAACAAAAACATTATGTGCAAGCCAAAATGCAGTAATCAGAATTAAAACAACTTGTTTTTTTATTATTAGTATTATTCACAAAGTCTGGTTTTATACTAGAAATTGAAGATCTCTGAGGCAAAGAACATTCTTTTTTAATTGAGTGTTTTTAACTGTATAGCCTTTAATGTAAAACCTAAATACATTAATAATATAAATTATAAAGTTTAAAAAAAATAAAAAATCAAAATGACCAGCTCTTTGGGTAAGATTGTCACGAGATAGGTATAATATGTAAATGCACAGAATTATTTACTAATTAGTGTTATGGGAGCATCACAGAATGCAATGTAAAGGCTTTCTCTTTATTAAATTCAAATTAAAATACATATAGATTAAGTGAAAATAAGGTAGAGTTAGTTCAGTAAATAAAAATCAGGAACTTCTAAAGTTACAATACTCTGGAGAAAATGGCTAAGCCATTTTGTGAACGTGCTACATTTGTATTAAAAACCACAATTTATATATGTTAACTTAGCAGAAAAAAAGAAAAAAAAAAAAAAAAAAAAGAAAAGAACAGAGAACACACCAGATATGCAATAGTGCATCTGAAAAGTATTAATTTTTGACATTATTGCTTGGCTTCATCTCTCCATCATTGGCAGGTTAACTTTTGGCATAAAGAAATCAGGAGCTACACTGAGGAAAACAACTGTTTTCTAGCCCAGTTTCTTGTCTCCTTCAGTGGCCACAGGCAGACAGAGAGAAAACTGCAAGATGAAGGCAAGAACAAATCAAATCTATCCCTACTAATTTCCCAAATTAAATGTTATTTCTAACTACAATAATCTTTATCTCAGTAATTTTGAGATAAAGCAATTTCACTCAAATTACTTAGTACTATAGAAGGAATTTAGAAAATGTAGACTTTAGGAACAATACTATTATTTTAACACTACAAATTCTTCCACTTTTCCATCACAGATGAAATAAATAAAAGTTTATTTTAAAATTTTGTCTATGTGTTCAGTGTTTCTACATGACATTTTGAAGGAGGAATGGAGGGATAAAACAAATTTCTCTCCATGATATACAGAGAGATTTTTCAGCACCTCACATTGGTGGTGAAGAAAAGTTTCCTCTTCTCAACCTTTCTTATAGGAACTGTGACTGGGTTTGTTTTTTGCAATTTTGCATGCTTCCTCTTTTTGAATAACTTGGTGCCTCTGCAGATACTGAAAGGTTTCTCAAATAATGATATGAGTTTAAAATTGGTTTATTTTTACTCTGCTGCTTATCTGGCTAAAATATGAACAATGGTGACTTCCGGATTATCTACAGGTTCTGAATGACACTGCATCTTTTTTGTCTCTATTGCCATTTCAAATACCACTCTTTCAAACACAAAGACACTGTTAAAACAAACAACATTTTGCAGAAACCAACATCTAAAATTCTGCACAACATGCAAACACACAAAAAATTATATTTTATGTGTGAATCCATTTTTAAATTCCCACTTACTGAGATCTTTTTTTCCAGAGCTACCTATAAAAATAAAGACTGTCAGGAAACAACAGTAAAAATAAATATCTAAAATGCAGAAAAAATTCTCTGCTCCTTTTTTTTACACTTCCTACTTTTTCATATCTTGTCACTTTATTTGGGTATCATACCTCCCAGACTTAAAGCTACATTAGAACAAAGATGCCCTTATTCTTGACTTTATGTTTAATTTTCTACACTTTTCCAATAAGATACTTTCTAAAGGCCTATCTTTATCATCCTAAATTATGGATATTTATCTTCCTAATGTCTACCTCATGTGAGCAATATCAGATTAACTGAGTTTACCTACATGCAGAAAGTCTACTGAAAATTTGGAGAAAACTGAAGTACAACTGAAGGTCTGGAAAACATACATTAAGGTAGAAGACAACTAAGTCACAGTCTGTAAATACTTCTACAGGAAAATGAAAATCCCAAACAAATGAGCCTTTGATTTAGCTGACAAAGGTTTACAACAGAGAGAGGCTTAATCTAGACTAGAAATCAAACTAATATTTATCACTGGAAGTCACTCTGTTTCATTTGAAATGTTTTAAATTAATATGAATATTATTTTTTTTTTCCAAAATATGTTCTTATCCACACCAGATTTAGAAAAGAAGCACTATGGCACATGCTACATAATAAATTAGACTGGCTGGTGGTAATGACCTCTCCTGGCCTTCTACTCTATGAATCTTAGAAAACAAACCCTGGCTACTGATCAACAAAATTGACATTATTATTACTACTATTAAACACATTTAAGATAACAACAACAACAACAACTAAACAAGAATACAGGAAATATTTCTGTTATCATTCACATGTACAGATTTAAGGCAATTTTCTACACCGATTGCTCAATTTGGAATTTCTGCTGTAAATCACTCTCGGGTGAATCATTAATTAGAACCCACTACTTAAGTTGACTCTTTTCAGAGATGATGCTCAAGATAGGGTCCTAGAACACAGTATCTTACACCTTGTTGAGCCCAACCCAACAGTGACAGTCTGAAAATCTTACAAGCAGCAATTGATCCTAACTTACAGAAATAAGAGAAAGTCTTTCTCATTAGATACAATATGAAACAGTAACTCTTAATTTTATTCAAACAACCAAACAACCCAAACAACCCATATATGATAAGCCTACTCTTGTGGGGTAAACTGAGAGGAAAGCTCCAAATCAGGAACCTCTGTCTTTGAATGGATAAATACAGAAGAACCGTAAATAAAATAAAGCCAGAAACAGTAACTGGTACTTTGAGTGTTATTTTCATTAGTTCATCTAGAGCACCTAAACTACAATGCAACTTCCTTTTCAGCGCCAGTGTGGGTTTGCACTGGTGTACATGGATGGAGGACTTGCTCTGCTGGCCATTGAACTGGAGATCATCTCCAGGCTCGCATCTTAGCCCGCAACAAAATGCATTTCCTAGGTAAAAACCCAATTTGGGTGCTCTGAAATCCCTTCTGCCAGCGTCTTTCTCAGTGGACACTGGCATGCTCTACAGAGTTTTAGAAAAGTAATTTTAGCCAATTAAATTGTGCAGTAGGCACACCTCCAATTCTTTTGTGTACATGGAGATTTTAGAATATTACAAAACCAGTGCCTTATGAGAGAAAACAGAGGTATCTTTATTGGAAGAATTTGTGTGCTGATTTCTGCTGCCCATTATCTTCTTTCCTGTGCAGACTACAATCAATTTAAACAACAAACTTAACAGAGTTTAAAAAAAAAAAAAAATCAGGGCTGGATACTGGAAAACTAATTTCTCAAAGATAATACTCATTATATTCCAAGTCTCTCTGAATTCAACTGTATTTTCAGTAACATTTTCACTGTTTTTAAATAAAACAAAGACCATAAGTAAAGCATAGAATATGTAGTTCTGTGTATTCCAGGTGATCCAGAGGTTTATGGAAACTAAGATGGCTGAGTATTCACTTAAAAAAATATAAAAGATTAACTGTAGGAAAACTGTTCAAATAAGAAGGATTTAGTAGGTCAGTGAGGTCTATGAAAGATAATGGCGTGTGCTAATCCACTTCAGAATCTTCAGAAAATAGTCATATGGTGTTAAATTAACATACATTTAGTTTTAATTTGCTGTTAATTAGGGTAGATAAATTAATGTATATATGGGTATCACAAAAATACATATTAATAGCAAAAAGAGCTATTCTAATAGATAACACACATCACTGATTCTAGTCTGTTAAAATATGTAGGTAATATGAATTCTTCAGTGTCTGCTAAAAATTCTCCTTAACAGTGAGAGTAATTTAAAGAAACAACACTTTGATGAAGCAGCATTGCAACACAATTGGGATTGTACTGCAGTTCAGAGATAACCCTGAAACAACTGGGTAGGGAAAAATCTATATAACCTACGTTATTAATGACTTCTGAGTGACCTCTGCTTATCTTCACTACCTTAAAGATGACATTGAAATTTTCAACTGTGCTCAAGCTTCATTATTCAAAATCTAGACTATAGTAACTGGAATATTCTAATGATATTTTCAACCTGTCATATTAAAATAAAGTAGAAAATTTCTGAGATTATATACGATCTAGAAAAATGATCGCTGCTTTGTTTATATAGTGCAATGTGAAATCTAATGTTTACACTGCATACAATGATCAGAGAATGTATTTGCTTAATTTTCATTCAAATATTACAGATAACAGAGAAGATAGCAAATCATTCAGAAAAAACAAAGAAAGAAAAGGAAGGAAGGAAGGAAGGAAGGAAGGAAGGAAGGAAGGAAGGAAGGAAGGAAGGAAGGAAGGAAGGAAGGAAGGAAGGAAGGAAGGAAGGAAGGAAGGAAGGAAGGAAGGAAAAAGAAAGAAAAAGAAAGAAAAAGAAAGAAAGAAAGAAAGAAAGAAAGAAAGAAAGAAAGAAAGAAAGAAAGAAAGAAAGAAAGAAAGAAAGAAAGAAAGAAAGAAAGAAAGAAAGAAAGAAAGAAAGAAAGAAAGAAAGAAAGAAAGAAAGAAAGAAGGAAGAAAGAAAGAAAAAGAAAAGAAAGAAAGAAAGAAAAAGAAAGGAAGGAAGGAAGGAAGGAAGGAAGGAAGGAAGGAAGGAAGGAAGGAAGGAAGGAAGGAAGGAAGGAAGGAAGGAAGGAAGGAAGGAAGGAAAAAGAAAGAAAGAAAGCAAAGAAAGAAAGAAAGAAAGAAAGAAAAAAGAGAAAAAAGAAAAAGAAAGAAGGCTAAGAATGTGTACACTAGATATTGAAAAAGGAGTTATAAATTTACTTCACTCTGGGACGGAATTTCAATTGTACATTGCATATACCACTCCGCAAATGACAACAGTAACTTACATGACCTGTTATCATGCCTTTCCATGAACACCTCAAAACATACAGTCACAGCTGGACAGGTAGCACACATAGGTACACTCAAGCCCACTGACACCAGTACAGCTAGCAAAATATACAGCCTCTGGGTACAGGCCTTCATCTTGTACAACTTGCTGCTATTTTCTAGTTAAAGTTTCTTAGTTGAACATTTCTTAGTTAAAATCTTACTTAAAGTTTGCTTAACTTTATTTTTTCATTACATTTCCCACTCTCTTCCCCCAGCCAAAAATATATTTTATGATTTAATTATGTATTTTAAGGTGAAATTAAAACTGTTCTTCCTTCCTTCCTTCCTTCCTTCCTTTTCCTTCCTTCCTTTCCTTCCTTCCTTCCCTCCTTTCCTTCCTTCCTTCCTTCCTTTTCCTTTCCTTTCTTCTTTTTTTATTTCTTCTTAAAATACAACCGACTGATTAACATACCACAACACTTTTACAGTGACAAAATATAACATGTAGACTTCAAACTGAATTTACAAAAAAAAAAACAATTTTTTGTGGGCAATGTGTTAAATAAAAACAATGTTTTAAATATACAATGGCTGTAATTTGTTTATTTGGTTCCTATCCATTTTAAAGAGTATTTTAGGTAGTTTCTCAAATAAAAAAGAAGCTAGTATAATTCAGTGAAAGTTTATGTGGTTTTTTGTTTGTTTTGTCTTTTTTTTTTTTTTTTCTCTTTGTAGGAATCTATTTCCAACTTATCTGTATTCAGAATACGAATATAAATTTGTACACAAGTAATTCTAAATGCCATTGGCTTTCCACTTTTAATGCTGTTATTCTTCCAAAGAATGTATCCACAGATCAATGACCCTTTCATACGATCTGAAAATGCCAAAGAATAACACTTCATGGATAATACTGTTTTCACTTGACTTACAATAGTCATTTTTACAACAGAAAGTCAGCATAAAGTCCTAAAATTACTAAGGATGCCATCCAGAGTATTTATATATCAGGGGAAATGACGACACGGAAATAGAGTTAGATAACTAATAATAACTCACACACTAATTTCAAACTAAAGACATGGTAAAATGAATGAATCTCACAGATTAATGAACTGCTTATTTGGCAGCATATATTATTACATTTTTTGCATGTTTCATCATTTTTCTGTTACTTTTTATTAATTACAGCTACTCTGAATTGATGATCTCTAATGTACACATCAGTATGTATCAAGACTGATGAATGCATCCTGGATGTTCAAGTCACGTGGAGGGTCTGCCCATATGCAAGACTCTTGCTGTAACCCTGCATGTTTTCCTGCAGCAAATTTGCAGACACACTTTACAAAACAAGTGGAGCTGACAGAAAATTCCAGGAGTCTATCTCCTTTACCTCATCACCATCAGAAAGACTTTCTTATGGTGACCTGCAAATATGCACTTTTGCCTGGGTACTGCTTGCTGCTTTGTGTTTTCTTTCAGGCCTTCCCCCTTTTTTCTCCCCCAGAGGAAAGTCTGATAGCAGATTATCTAATTTATCTAACTTTTATAGTGCACTTTTCTCTATAGTCCATGTGTAGAGAGTGGTGTCAGTTTCTGAATTCAATTATTTTGGTACTGGAAAAAAAAAAAAGTTATTTTCTAAATTTCTAGCATGGATTCTTTATTGCTTTTAGAAATCTGTCTGACTGTCAGGCAATAAAAGAGAATACTGCAGGGATTCTTAGCTTTTGACATTTTTAATTGCTTCTGCTTTGGTTATTACACAATAGATAGTTTCATCATATAAATATAATGTATCTTTGTAAAATCCTTTAAAATATGATTTCAAACCAATGAATGCCATTTTCTATTTGCCTTTAATTTCCTCTCAATAGTAAGTTCATCAGAGTGTAACAATTAATTAACTTAATTAAGCTAACTTAATTATGTTCTTTCATAGGTCAATATGTAGAGCTACTCAGATTAATAGCAGAGCTTGTAAAGTTAATCTTCTTGTATAATGCAAATGATGCCAAGTCATGTATTAAATACCTTCCTGAGTAACAGATGATACAGGACTAAATGTACTTTAAAGAAGGGCAGAGACTGTGAAAAGGTTAAATAAAGAAAAATATCTTGGATTTGTGGAAATTTTAAACAGACCTAATTAATTTTTTAAGTTAATAATCTTCTTCCAAGAGGAGGCCTCATTCCATAAAGACATTTACAGCTTAAATATACATACATAAAAAATTGACTTCAAAAGCAGAACTGCGTGACAACATTTTCCAGCCATCTTCAACCTTTATGTTTCTTTATTAAGAAGATTACATAAAACAGTCATGTGAAAAGATTAGATGGAAAATGTGAATTCTTAACTTCAGAGCATTTGCATGCCTACTGTATTTCCCAGTTTATTTTACAGAGGAATCACTTCAGTGGCCAAAGGTATTATGCTCTCATGTCTGCTTATTATTAATTCACTTTTAACACAGACTCTAAGGCTTTTTTAGGCATGTGGCTTAGGAATTTTGCTATGAAATATTAATGGGAACTACAGTAATCGTAATAATTACTTGTAGAAGCATGAAAAGTAAAATCAAAGAAACCTTTTGAGTGCCAAAGATGAACAGGTGACTGATCTCTTCTGTTAAACAAATGAGTCTGATGGTTGAAACCCATAGTCTGACATCAGGACCATAGGTCAAATAGCCAAATTTCAGCCAACTAATCAAATTTCAGTCTTCTCTGGAATTAATCTGATTTAGGTCCAGAAAATATTCTAAATGCATAGGAATTCCAGGTCTATAATCCATTGCAACTCTTTGTTGCAACACAAAGAAAACAAAGAAGGTGGGGGCACTAAGTATTCTGTAAGGTGATTTGAACACGAGTGTAAAGGAAAAGGCTCTGAAAGTGTGAAAACTACTCAGAACTTTTAAAACCAGAATAAAGTACTAAGAAATACACCAGCAGGACCAATCCTATGTCTTCTAGGGGATAGATTACACAGATATGTGTTCTTCTCTTTGTTAAAATATGCCATGTAGAATTTATGATTTTGCACAAAATGACGTTGCACATCCTGACCTCAGGATGATGAAAAGGTCCAGAGCATAAATCAGCTTGTGTTCCAAAATCACAGGCCTACGACTTCTGATATAAAGGAGAATAATCTATGATATAGAATAACTAGTATATTAGCATGTATGATTTTTCTTCAGAAAGCACCTGCTAGGTCCATACAGCATGGAAGTTTGCAATTACTTTTCTGACCACTTTAAAAGTTAAACAAAAAATTTAGTGTTCAAGAGTAAATCTGTAGTCCAACCCATTCTATGTGTGTAACTTTTTTTTTTCCAATTAACAGTGTGTCAAGAACAACATATTTATAGCAAAAACAGTCTGACAATTTTTCTATCAAATAAGTTCAAGTTATCAGCTACTCAGAACAGAGGGAAATTATTGTTATACCTATGAAGTTTAGAAAAGAACTCTTTTTTTTTTCATAAGTGCAAGCATAACAGATTTGTATTTACAAAGATAGATAATATACAAATATATTTCTCTAATATTTTCTTGTGTTCTCTACAAATCATCTTCCTGCTTCTTGCCAATGTTTATTCTACAAGATGATTGAGTTATTTCCTCAAAGGAAAAATGAAAGATGGAAATCCAGTTATTTAACAGTCTTCTAGTAACAGCAGATAGACAAAATATCACATGAGCATTATTACAATCTTTACCATGGAATTATCTTTTATTCAGTTCTTTCAGAACATTTCACATCTTACTTTGCTTAAAAAGAAAACACCTTAGTATAATAAAAATTAAAAAAAAAAAAAAGCATAAAGATGGATTGGGTGCTTTGCTGAATAAGTTTATGGTTTGGGGTTATTAAAAAATAATCTGTTTTAGTACTAACTTGAAGAGTCAATAGGACTTGTTGAACAAATGTTTTATCCAGAGATCAAGGAAAGAAGATAATTCAAAAAAAAAAAAAAAAAATCCGATGCAAATTGTGTTCATAAAAATTAAGAAACGCTCCCTTTGCATCTGGTTCCCCTAGACTTCTGAGAATAATGTAATGATTTAACATTGAACTTGTAAACTGCTTGAACTATCCTTACAACTAATGTCAGACGTCTTAAGTGTGGGACACATCTTCTCCTATAGAACAAAACACAGCTGTTCACTAGCAATGGAAAAGAAGTCTGTGCGCTCTCCAGATATAGGGCAAGCACTGAAAGCTTAATAATAAATAGTACCTATCTATTAGGTACTTAGTAATAGATAGTACTATAAGATAGTACTTGTCTTAATCCTTCTTTAATTCAGACTCCCAAAATTTTGCACATTTTTTGTAGCTTTTGTACAGCACTTAGAAAGCAACACAGATACGTGGGCTATTCATGTTCATACGATACGGTGATGTCATTCATATTTTACCCTAAGGTGTTCCATATGATTTTGGGGGGAAGGGGAGAGGGTGGAGAAAAGAAGGTTGGCTGGTTGGCTGGTTGTTTTATTCTTATTTATTGATTTATTTTCTAACAGAACTAAATCTCATAGAGAGAATCACACAGCATTTCATCTGTATTCATACTGCTCTAGTAACACAGCCATTCCAAAAGACTAGCTCTGTTAGCCTCTAGTCTTACACTACTAAAACATGATTAATTGATTTGCCAGTGGATCAGCAAAGGAAATTAATACACATAACTCATGCATTTCTATTTTACCTCTAATTAAAGATG
Source organism: Anser cygnoides (assembly GCF_040182565.1). Taxonomy (NCBI): domain Eukaryota; kingdom Metazoa; phylum Chordata; class Aves; order Anseriformes; family Anatidae; genus Anser; species Anser cygnoides. Next base: position 29,184,101 of record NC_089874.1, on the reverse strand, counting down.
AGAATATGCCTTTTATGAGACTCAGGTTTAAGGGAACTGTCAAAAGTAGTCTCTTCTTAGTTAGATAACCAACTCCTGATTCTCACTCCCAGTAGATTAAAGTGCTGCTTATGAGAAATGGTATCAAAATACTAGAGTAATACCCATCAGTCTTGCTCTTTAGCCACTATAAAACTATATTAAAAAAAAAAAGTAAAATTACTTTAACAACAAACCTTCATTTTTTTCAGTGTGATTGCATATTCATCTAAAAAAAATTATATATTTACTAAATATACTGCAACTGCTAGATGAACAATGCAAGTGACCCCACCAAATGGTGTAAGGGTCATGAAATTTAATTTCTTAGCCTTATAATTTTATTGAACAATTACATTGTTATTCAAGCAAGTGCATTTGTGTATTTTAAAAGCTCTGAATCTTAAGTAATCAACATGTCCAGAGATTTTTCTTTCATTAGTTAATGGTAAAGAATGTGTGGTATCAGAGATACAATTCAATGTATTGACTCAGAGCATACTAACAATAGTGAGGTACTGAATATTGAAATGGTTGTGGAGACAAAATTCCTATGTAATTTAAAAATTGTAAATTTAAAAACTATGTAATTTAGTATAACATTTTATGAAAAGCAGAGTTATCTTACAGTTCCGTAAGAAACTGGAAAGAAGGTCTAATTAAGTGACACTGAAATTCAGATGGCACACATCTGTCCCCTTTCAAATGCATTGAATTTTTCTTTCAATTTCACTGTTGCATGCTAGTTATTAAAAACGACAATAAAAACATACAACATTGACTCATCAATCACACAGGTAACTTCAGGTAACCTCACAGGTAACCTCAGCTCTGGTGAGGCCGCACCTCGAGTACTGTGTTCAGTTTTGGGCCCCTCGCTACAGGAAGGACATGGACGTGCTCGAGCGAGTCCAGAGAAGGGCGACCAAGCTGGTGAGGGGTCTGGAGAACAAGTCTTACGAGGAGCGGCTGAGGGAGCTGGGCTTGTTCAGCCTGGAGAAGAGGAGGCTCAGGGGCGACCTCATCGCTCTCTACAGTTACCTGAAAGGAGGCTGTAGAGAGGTGGGGGTTGGTCTGTTCTCCTACGTGCCTGGTGACAGGACGAGGGGGAATCGGCTAAAGTTGCGACAGGGGAGTTTTAGGTTGGATGTTAGGAAGTACTTCTTTACCGAAAGGGTTATTAAGCATTGGAACGGGCTGCCCAGGGAGGTGGTGGAGTCACCATCCCTGGAGGTCTTTAAAAGAAGTTTAGATGTAGAGCTTAGGGATATGGTTTAGTGGAGTACTTAGTGTTAGGTCGGAGGTTGGACTCGATGATCTTGAGGTCTCTTCCAACCTAGAGAAATCTGTGAATCTGTGAACTTCCTTACTTTAGTATGGATAGTAATTCAAATCATTCAAGCATTCAAATCTATAAAAATTAAATTCTGATTATGGGGGATTGCACAGGTTTTGAAAACACAGGGTAAGGTATCTTTCTAACTTTAAATATGGTTTGGTTATTTTATAAGCCAAAGTGTTACTGCATCTGAAGGACACTAACGAATACACACACTTTCCTGAATCTTTCACATGTGCAAAACTTTCACAGGTGTAAAACATAAACACCGAACATGCTAGTTATTATGCAGTGACTTTTGTCATATGCCACATAGCTAGACACTGTCCCTGTCCCACCCAGTTACATCTGATTTCAGAGCATGAGAAGAGTCTGGGAAGAAGGGGAGCAGTAACAAGAGCAGGACCCATCCTGCCCTCCTGCTGAATAACAGTGGCCATGGAGAAACAGAGCTCAAAATTCAACCATTGCCTTGACTAGCAGAGACAACTGGAGAAGCAAAGCAAAGCCTCATCTAAGTGACCACAAGGCATCACACAAAGTTAAAACTGATGACACAAGTAACTGTGTGTAAGAGTCGGACTGGGCTACTTAAGGAGAAGAAATTGTAAGCAAGAAAATGACATGGATTATACAAACTAACATAGCAACTTATGGGATTTTCCTGATTTCCTGCTACAATAAATTGTTCTCACATTTGCAAGTCTGAGACACTTTTTTGAACGTCACTTTCCATATCCCTCTTTCAAAATTCCCATCCATTCCACCTTCCTGAAATCCTTAGTCTGATAGCTATTTTACTTTTAAACTTATTTCCTGCTTCCCTTCTCCATGGCTGCACTTGAACATTTCCTTAACTGCCTTCTCACCAGTACTGATGGGTCAAATTCAGATGAGAAAGAAATTATTATACTAATAATGCATCAGCTATAGCTAATAGCTATAGTTAATTCTGAATATTAAGTAATTAAGCAAATACTGAAAGAATACAAGGGAGTGGTGTACCAAGAGACTTCAAATAAAAAGAGGATTTAAAAAGGCATTTATTGCGTAAAGCTCTGCAAACACTTTTGTTGCTGTTAGAGGCAGGTTTTTTAAAGTTCAATTCACAAGCGTTTGTTTACCATGCTGACTTACCCCCATGTAACTTAGGCGGGCTGTTTCCTGGTGGGTTCTGAATTTGGAAATTCAACATATTGGTGCTCCCCTCTCAAGGTTCCCTGCAAATCCAACCACAAAACTGTTTCTAACTCACCTCTCTTTTGATATAAACTGCAGTAACTTTTTTTTTTTTTTTGAGAAAGTCTCATTCTGTTATAAAACACATATAATAAATACTTTATGACCCTAGGTTCAGCTAAACAGCTTCACCATAAACTGAGATATCTACTAAAATTCAAGAGGTGCATTCCCATCTTTCAGTTCTCTGATGTTTCCTCAGGATCCTCTCCCCCACAGTTTAGCTGTTTGTATTCCACACAGGCCAAAATTGAGATAAATTGGAAAAGCTGAAAATTAAGAGCCAGAACCCATGGTCTTCCATGGACTAAGCTCCCTTTGCAACTCAGGAAAATATACAAAGGTATTACTTAAAATTTATATCATTCTATCTTCAGGACTGCTTAGATGTGATAACTTGAATATGTGGTTACTCCAAAATAAGTGAAGTACCTTAAGTGAAATACCTCTTAAGAATTCTCCCAGCCTTGTATTGAGAATTTGTCTCTTCTTCAAACAAAGTGACAAGACGCAGAGGAAAGGAGAAATCCATAAAGGAATTTGATAATTATCTAAAGGCTGCACTAGAGAAACAATGAATGGCACTGTAAAAGAGTTGTGTTTCCTATTGCTAATATTTCACTTTCTCCTTTACCGGGAAGAGTATAGTGAAAGAAAATCTGAGAAAAACAACAGTATTTACATTACCTGGTACTTAGCATGTCTTTAGAAACAATAGTAATAACTGTTTGAGGAAGCCAAGACCAAGAATATTAAGGATACTCCATGTGAAAGACTTCTCTCAGAAAGGGTTGATTTAAAGATAACAATGTTTCCCTGAAAGGATGATTCTCATCATAAGATGAAGCTGGAAGTCTGCAGACAACCTCTTCTCCAGCTATGGTATACTCTGACAAGTATGGATTGCAAGGACCAAAGAAGTCAGTCATTAGCTATGTTGTAGAGCTACATTACAAGTCAGCACCTTTTCTTATAACAACAGGGAGTATGGCCTTATGCCACACTACATCATTATCATCTAGTATTTTTTTTTTTTTTAGAAAAAAGGTCACATTGATAGGCACAATAATATTATCAAGGGCCTTTCCTTTGTCCAACCCAGCAGTTGGCTGCATTTAATTTAGGATGACAAAAGATTTACATCTACTTATATAATTAATTACAGATTCTATTTCTGTTTCTTTAGTCTTGTAAAGCTTAATTTGCTCGAATCTAACAGATTTCCTCTCACTGTCATGGATGTATGAAAGATAGGAACAAAAAAATATAGTTTCCCAATCACTGATAATAAGAAACAGGATTTAAAATGCAGTAGATGTAATATACTTGGCTTACATAATTAAGGTCCTAAAATTTACCTTGGTCTTGTGTGTCAGTGGTATGGGAGGATAAGATAGAGTTTTAGCTTTAGAAAGTCTCTAGTATAAGTAAAGCATGAAAAGCAGAGGCAAACGAGTACACCCCAACCGTTAATCTTGGAATAGAATAGACACAGACGGTCCTACCTCTTCTGGATGTTTCTGTGCCACCGATACCAGCTCTTCAGAGCTACTTCTTGAGGTAGAGGGTACCACATTACCTGGGGCCTCTGAGACCACCTCATTTGACGGCTCGGAGTCCTGAGGGCAACAGAGACAAATAGACCCCTCAGCAGCGTGTTGATGTGGTACTCCAGGAAAGAGAGAGTTCTCAGAGGAGCTGTGCTCTGATCACAGGAAAACAGAGAATACTTGAAGTCTAAAAACTCTTTTTTTACAGTGGGCAACTTGTTTTAACCCAGAGGCAAAAACATCTGCCATATATGTTCCCTTAAAATGGCAATACTTTCTTCACAAGAACATTTTAAGCCTTAGTAAATAGCTGTATAGCATTTCAGAATTGTAAAGTTCTGAATAAACATGCTTGTTTTGCCCATACCTACCCCTGCTCCTAAACTGCAAGGAAGGGAAAACTACATTTCTTCCCCTTATTGAACATGGAGATTTCTGCAAAACAGCCGTGACCATGATAGAACAACCCCACACAAATGTATTTTATCAATTGCTGTAAACTGACATAGCACAGAAAACTGGTAAAGCTAGAGAAGTCAGTAGATGACTGTCAACTTTAACACTACAGTCAAATAAGTAAAATAAAAACACTTAAGTAGTTAACATTCTTCTTTCTAAATTACCTTTACATTGAATTTGCAATGCAATGTGACTAGATTAGACAAAATAAAAATCACTTTAATACCTCCACTGCTTCACACAGTGGTTTTGATAACTGCATAGATTGAGATATTTTACTATGGAGGAAAAAATCCATTAATCGGTACTATCTCTACTGTGCTTGTAATGCTCATTACAGAAGATATTTTAGTTGTCATTGCTTAGCAAGCAGAATATGCGCTTTTGATGTATCACTTTCTCTCTACAGTCATTAATTGCAAGGAAATCGAGATTATACTTTCGGAAACTGCAAGCTGCAAAGCTCATTATTAAGTTTTTGACATGACAACTTCTACAACGTAAATTCAAATTTTGTACTAATAATATTCAGCACTTGCATTTTAGCCCAATGTCTATGTTTGGACTATTGGAAGGGACAAAGCTGTGGCTAACACCCACTACTGAGAATCACAGGGCAGACCAGATGTTGTAAAAGAATACATGGAGGGGGTTGCTGGAGGCTAGAAAGTTGGAAAAAAGTCTTTGGGTGGTTTTTGGGAGTGTTCTCTAGTATCTCTATGTCATATAACTTTTCAGGTGAATTCCTGTAAAACAAAAATAAAAACAACAACAACAACCACAACAAAAACCTACTAAGCTTAACTATTTCAAATAAAGCTCTCTATGACTTTCTTTTAGCACCACCTCTCTGTGACTTAGAATATTCTGGCCCATCCTGTGGCCCATCACCTTAAGTTTAAAGTTCAGTGTCAGGACAACTACAAGGAAAAGACTATCTCGTTGGCCCAATTAGCCACAAACTGACTTGAAGTACTGAACCGTGCTATTTTGTTTACTCCTTGAGGACTAGAAAGTTAAATCATTGCCATGCAATTTATCAGTTCAGTATGTTTCCAGAAGCTCTCCTGTGCTGCTTACAAAAACAAAAGTAACAACCACATCTGCTGGAAGAAAATGATGTACTTGTCTAAATTCTTTGGTTCAGTGATTTCTCTCCTTGAGTTCTGCCTGTCTTTTGTGCCTAAGAAAACTTTTATTATGTTGCTATCACCCGTTGCCAGATAATGGTGGCAATGTTGTTTTTTGTTACTTATGTTTTTTGAAAGTAATAAACAATGGGTTTCAAAAATGGTCAGAGCAGCAGTAATTTGGTAAACATATATTCTTGTTTCATTTCTTTTGCTTCAACAGGAGCAGCACATCACAGATGCTCTCCCCCCCACCCCCCTCCATAACGTCCTGAATATCTTCTTCCCGACCAGCTTGTCCATCCTTCTCAATAGTTCTCTTAAGGAACTAATATAGGGCTAATATAATACATCAATTTTTAAGGAGATGGATGGAAACCTGATTTACTTTGTTGTTCAAAAACAGATCAAATAAAGCACTTCTGTTCCAGTTACACTGGTTTCACTATCTCTTTTCACACTGCTGTGCCACTTAGGAAAACTGTGCAGGGCCTGAACATTTGTATGAAAAGCAATCTATGTTCTAGACTAGTTCAGCAACACGTGAAGTACAGCTTTTGGAAATAAACATCTTCACTAAGTGGAATGTGACCCATTCATGTAAGGTACAATGACAAAAATGTTGCAAGGTGCAAGTGAGAACTTTCATAAAGTTTCTTCTTGGTGTCTTCTGAGTGCATGGTCAAATGAACAATGAACTAGTAAACAATTCTGGTAACTTGCACTCAGACAAATAAAATCACCTTAAAAGTTATTAGCATTGTTTGCTTTTGTAAAGGGAAGGCATACAATCTGTATTGCTGACACAAAACAGCTATTTTACTGAAGAAGTGGTAAATGAAAAAAAAATGTAATTCAAAAAAATTTTTTTTTGTCTTCCCCCCTTATTATTTATATCATAATACACTGGGTCAACTTTGCAAAAATATTTGCACTTGTTGATCTGTAAGCCTTAACTGTAGCTGTGAAAGACTTGACTGTTCATGGATGTGTAAACAACACAATAGATAATTTGGTACACAACCTTTCTGGTGCCTAAGCCCTTCCCATTTCATTAAAACGTTATAATATTTCCACCCTATATAACTTAACTGCATTTTCAAGTCAGGTCAACACAGAGCTTTCTAGTGAATCACAATATTTAACTATATTAATCAATAACTAATGGGGAAAAACACTATTAAGTGGTACTTCCAGTTTCCTGAAAATATAGACATTCTTTATGGAAATGTAAGTACATAATAAACAAATAAACTCAGAATGCTTGGTAATTATATTTTTCCTGCAAAATTCTGATTTTGAATAAAGTTCCTCAGAACATCATTTTCTTGGACTTATGAAACCTTAAAGAGGAAACATGAAATGTGTAGACATTCCTCTGTGTTTATGCAAGAAAGACAGCTCTGCTTTGAAGTATGTCTATTGTCATATGACCTAAATATTCATGCAATTTAAGGTACCACAACAGCATTGGCTTGATTCAAACAGTTCTGGAAAAAAAAAAAAAAAAGCATTTGAATTACATGTTCATACAAACACATAACAAATTGGATATTCTGGTCCTGGGATGGAACTTGCATGCTAGAGTCATGACACTGGTGGTAGACCCTCCTTGGCAGCAGACACAAAATGGTGGTGGCTTCAATGGAATGGCGGTGGCTGGTTCAATTCGGAGTCTTGGACCTTCAGCATTTATTATTAATATTATTATTATTATTTTAATTAAGGCTATTAGAGATCAAAGGTGATAATGAATGGTGAGAGGTGAGAAATCAAAAATGTATCCAACTGTAATGCAACTCCTTCAAAATACCCAGTCTTTTTCTCCCTTTCAAGCTGTTAGGCACACTTGTTATTTGCATCTACTGTAATGGAAGTAAACATTCTTCTTTTAGTTTTTGTCCTCTGCTGTGCAGAAGCATCAATGAAACAACACACTGAAAAATCAATAGTGCATACAGACCAGATGGGGATTTCATGTGTGAGCTACAAAAAAGTGATAGATTTCAGAGGAAAATATTTACATTTTATGCTATGCTTAATTTTATTTGTTTTTGAAGTCCTAATTTGAGGACTTCAGTATTTTTACTTTATTACTATTATTTATTTTTAGAACAGACCATTAAATTTCACTTTAAATACACATATATAAAGATATGTGTTTTATAAGTATGTTGCAGATATATACGTGCCAGTTGCAGACATGTACACTGCCAGTGCTATATTCATAATGAATGCTATGGAAACAAAATAATGTCACAGTGTTTACCCATCTATGTTAAAGTCACAACAGATGTAACTCATAAAATGGAAGCTCTACACAGCCTTTGATTTTGAAGAAAATGGAAAACTATATAAACTTCATTAAAAAAAATACTTAAAATATTTGCTAGAAAATGTAAGAAGATCCATTTGAAACAAGATGGAAAAACAGTGTCATACAATGGTATTTATATCAGCTGAGCATCAGTTACTTTGTCTGCCATTGCTACTTTAAAACAAAACAAAACAAAACAAAAGAACCCAAACACACCAACTCACATCACCCAAACCCTTTATAGATAATTTCAAGCTGTCAGGATTGAATATGTTAACTCTGCATCAGTTTTCATGTGTCATCTTCTACCTTGGTCCAGTTGAAAATTACACAAGCCATAAATTAGCTTTAAACAAGCTTTGAATCACCCTGGAACTAGTTTTCAAATTAAAGAGCCGTCAGTATATTACATGGTACTGTCATTTTATTACCCCAATCAATTCTGTGTGGCCTGAGGTAGAAAGAAAATGGATGCTGTCTTCATTTGCAAAGGGTTTATCTCTTACACCAGGCTCTGAAAACATGACTGCAGTAATGAATTGGAAGCCAAAGTTACTAACAAAGACTTTTAACAGTAGCAAAGTAGAAATATTTGTCCCTCTTTAGACTTACAAAAGGAAAGGAGAAAGAAAAAAAAAAAGCAAAAAAAAAAAGCCCCTTCTAAAACATGAAGCCAGCTTCTTAAGGCTGAAGGACTATGGGAAGAAGCGAGCCTATTTTTGTTGAAGTGCCAACGTGCTTTTAGCCTCCGCAAGCATCATTTTAGTACTGCATTTAGTAGCCTTCCTGGGTCAGAGCAAGGTCCCTCTGCAGCCCTGGAGGCAGAAGATGCCCTCCTAGCAGCCAGGTGCTCTTGCCCTCCCTTGTTCTCCCAGGTGCTTACTTGGGAAGTCTTAGTCAGAATATGGTAAAATCTAGTAAATACAAGGTATCTGTAGTTCTTCACAGTTCCCAGGCAGACAAAGTAAAGCCCCAGGAGGAATGTACTGTTTATCTCATTCTATTTACACATGAGATCAATCACTTTGTCTTTCTTAGGATTTTACTCTGTGCTGGTTAATGAGGAAAGAATACGGGCTTTAAAAGTCCCACTTCACATCTGTAAAATTTCATTTCCCTTTTCTGTTCCTACTTTGATACTTTCCTTATGTTAATTTTCTTTCATATTTGACAGTCTCCTCTCTTCCTCTGCCCTCTCCAAAGACACAAAATTACAAACATAGCCTTTAAGGTACACGTGCTAACGTCCTGCACTGCCAGTCACATAAGCAACAGCTTTGTGCTGTCCTTGGCTATGTTTTCTTTCTCTTGGGAATGGACAAAGATTTCTGTGTGCATACACTGTCAACACAACAGACTCTGCTCCTCAGCTGACTCTGAAACTACTTCAGTTCATGCAACAAACCTGAACCTAGATCTAAAACCTCTGCCTTCTTTAAATGCAGAAATCAAAGTAAAACCTTTTATAATTCTCTATTTTCCCAGTACAGAACCTTAATTACATTATTTAGCCTCACACCTTTTGTTTGTTTGTTTTAATCAAACTCTGTGCAATACAGACGAACTAGTAAAGTTACACAAAGTTTCCAGTAAATACCAACCTGTTTCAATTTCTTATCCTTCTGACTTTCTATAAACTACAGCACTGATAAAGCAAGCTTTCATCTTTGAAATCTGCCGACATTTCCAAGTGTAAAAGCACAATTTCCCTTTACAGCTGTTTAAAAATAAAGATGCTACTATTGCTTAGCTTTCATTAAAACTGTTTGAACTAAGTATTAAAAGAAATAAGGTCATATGTTTGCTCAAGATGCCTTCTTCAAATGGAAGAAAAACAAACAAAAAAACAACAAAACAAACAACTCCCAAACCAAACATTAATCTACACATACTTTAAGCTAGAAAGAGTACTCCCAAAATAATGTTTTTCATGTTTATTCTTCCAACTTTATAATATGCAAATAGAAACAGCAAACAGCAGAACTTTTTACTATTTGAAGATATCATCACTCACCGACCTCTGGAATCTGAATTAGTTTCCCCTTTCTAACTTTCCACATTTCCATTAGCCAGTGTACTATTCCTACCTCTCCGTGGACTGAATCCTCCACTTATAAAATCAAACTCTCCTAGATTATTATATTTTCCTTTTACTCTCCCATCATTCAAAAGCTGTCTTTCAGTACTCACTTTTATGACCCTAAAAGTCTCTGAATTCAATAACCAAATGTTAAAGCACTGTAATTAACAAAAAATACATAAAAATAAAAAGCTAGAATTAACCATGAAAATATAGGTTGTTGACACTAATCTCATCTCCTATACATAATGCAAAGGAGTACACCTTTCCTGTTACTGTCACAAACTATGACCATTGATCACAGATACACTGTAGCTCAAACTATTGGCAAAAAAAAAAAAAAAGAAAAAAAAAGTATAATGATATAAGCATCTATTTGTATCACCAGAAATTTTTAGTCTTTCTTCAATAAAGGGAAAAAGCCAATATCCATTTTTCTTGTGCTATATCCCCCATGTTTCAGATAACTTTGTAATTATCTGGTGTACCAGAGCAACAGATTTTACATGACTATCCTTTTGCAGGACATTAATATACTGGCAAGACTGCTGTACTACACTATTATCATTGCATATAACAGTAACTCAATACCTTTTCCTTTTTTGCTGATACCACTTTCTTCCTAGTTATTGTTCTGATATATATTTTTTATTATGATTTAGGATTGAGGTATATACTATAGCCCCCAAAATTATTTTTATCCTAATTTTAAAAGAGTTTTAAAAGCTCTTTAAGACAATACACGATTTATTACTGCTGGATCGGGATATTTCATCTTCCCCATGTCCATTTGGTACGGCCCACATGTCTCCCATCCTTTTTTCTTTCTCTAAAAGAGATAAGACCAAAAGTTGCATAACAAATTCTCAAACATATCACAAGCATCTACAGTAAGCGTGCCTCTCATTGTGCTGCACATATGTGTCATACAACTTGCAACAGCTGACCTCAGTGTATTTGTAGAAAGACACTTGTATTTTACACCTAAGGTTTAAAATACATTTTCAGATCAACAAATGTCCAGAGACACCTGCTATTACCTATGGAAGGAGCTGCTGCAACTATAATTGCTCCATGTGTAAGACAACATTTGGGTTTGCAGTCCTCTGTTTCCATGAGCGGTATTTCTATCCTTCAGCAATGGTCTGGGGCTGACCACAGCAGTATATTTATACAGTATCTCCAAAAGATAGCTTTACACCACTTGTATTTGTTTTCAAGTCATGTTTAAGCCACCCCAAACTTTTCAAGCTCTTGGAGCACAAAGTGACTGCACTCAGGAATCCAGCACCATTAATTTTGCGGTATGGCACAGCAGCAAACTTACTTCCACCCTGCAGGCCAAGCTGCCCATTCACACCATTTCTGGTCCAAGCAGTTTGCTTCTCCCCTCTTCCACAGCTTGAGAGAAAGCGTACACAACATTCGCTCACAATACTTCGCTAACACTTTGCTTGAACTAGAAGATTGGGCACTTGAGAAGATCTTTGCTCAAAAACCAGCTGCTTTATTCTAACAAAAATAGAACGTAGCTTAGAAAAGGCTTTCTTTCAAGCACACAATCTTCAGATATTATGCATCAGCATGCAGAGTGCGTCTGTCAGATGTTGGAACAAAGGTTTAAATTGTATCATCTAACTTAATTCTCAAGACAGGGTCAGCACATTCACTGAGCTTTTTTTTCTTTTTCCTTTGAGATGTCCTTTAAGTAATATTTATTTAGCTTCTTACATCTTCATCAGTACTGATTCTTGCTTTTCAGCTCCTTGAAGTTCAGATTTTCCCAACATAACACAAAACAGAGTGATGTTAAAATGTGTGATCACCAAAAGCATCACAAAATTGTCAGACTACTTATTAAATCAAAATTGGTTTTCATCTCTCCCCACTTCCAGATTTTTTTTCCAGTAACAAGAGGAAATAAAGGGATTGCACAGTACATCATTCTTGCAGTCTGAGTTTATTACACAAGTTTTATAGCTCCCTAAACTTTCCTCTTATGGCATCCTTATCTGCCTGTGCTTCAGAGGTTTTCCATAACCACTCTGTCCTGCTCTGGCAGAAGGCTCTCTGTGTGTCCTCCCCATCCTTCTTTCAACTTTACCACAGCCTGAGGCTTAAATTCATTCTATTCTCTCCTGAGAGGGTTTTTGTGTATTCCTCCATGTAGAATTTTCTCATTCATAACAACGTATGTGTGCTCACATTTTCCCTTCTGTGCCAAGGGCTCCTCTCGCAGTCCCATTAATTTTCCCCATCCTGTTTCTCTCTCTCTCTAGATCCCCATCCCCAAAAGGTACCACATTTTACTTTAAATTTTTAAAGCACAGAAACAAAACATTAATTCAAAACTATGAAATACTTTAAAAGAAATCAATCCATCTATACATGAGCACTCATATAAAAATGTTTCTTATATCCTCCTTTTCAGATCTCATTGTAACATCTTAATGTGCCAAATTAAAAATAAAACCTCACAGATATCCTTTAACAAGCCTCAAACAAATATGTTAGGAACTCTATTTTGCGGGTGCCCCTGATTTATTCATTCACACTGGTCAGCAGACTGCAGTAATTAAAGAAAATTTCCATGTAAGTTTAAACTACTCATAGAGATACACACTCTTATTAATGCTAAGTAGCCAGCTAAAACAAGGATGTTTTGTTCTGTCAGACTGAGCCACACTGACAAGGGACTATTTGCTAAAAAGGGAAGGAGCAGCCTAGTTGATACAGTTTAAGATGTGACATTAATCAGCCATCTTTTGCTGAGCCTGCAAGAACTGAAAGGTCAAACCCAGTGCTGCTGCTTTAAAGCATCCTCAAAAAGGCCTAGAAATTCCTCATTCTTCCCTAATTAAAAACACTGAAAATGATATATGGAATGATGAGGCTACATTAACTCAAAATGTTGACCTTAGTCCCTTGTTCTAGGAGGCTTTTTTTTTTTTTTTAAGACAGAAATCCTTTTTGTTTCTCATCTATATTTAAAGAAAAACAAAACAAAACAAAACACCAAGCCCCTTACTTTTCAGTACAATTGCTTAAATAACATTGTGGCCCAGATTCTTTCAGTTAAAAACATTTTGCAGGCAGTGCTTATACAAACACTCAAATTACTAAAATTAATAATCTAATAGCATATATTTGTGTATTAAATTTTAGGCTTTCTACCTTGAGACTCTACTGATACATAATTCCACAAAATCTGTTATTGAAATGGGAAATAGCTTTTGTAGTCAATAAAGCTAAAGCAGAAATCCCTTTGATACAGTGAATGTAAGAGTGATTTTAATAGTCACTTCATGCCTAAACAACTCTCTTTTGATGTTGCTTCTTCACATCTCCATTAAACACATATATCAACCTTAAAAGTATTTCTCCTTCCACTCCAATGATAAACACCAGATGGATCACAATCCCGTCATGTGAGAGAGCAGAGAACATGTTCTGAAATGCAAAGTGCTTCCTAATCGCTGGAAAGGCCTCTCCTGAAACAACCAGGGCTACCACGACTGGCTCCAGAAAGATCTGTAGAAGGTAGCATGCACCTTCCATGTGAATGGCACATGTGAACAAGACTCCAGAAAGCACGTGATGGAAGAAATTAAATAGTCCAGATGTAGAACATTATGGGCAGGATGAGTTAAAAGTATTTTGAAGTTTAGATATTTATGAGCCTCATCAAAAGACCAAAAAAGATCAAAGGTCAAGAATCAACTATGCAAGTCCCAGCACAACACACAGGGAGAGTCAGGACGTACCGGCACCAGCACTACTGTGGTGCGACAGGAAGAATTGTGGTGTTGGGGATCAGCCAGATAAGCTACACATGTTTCAGAGACATTCCTGGTTTGGCCATAGAGACTGCATGTCCACCTCCAGCTCTGGAGTCTGCTGAAAGAACCCCAGCTTGCACACTTGAGATCTTTCTGTAACATGAAACAAAGCACAGTAATTGGTTGCAACTGGGTGATTTCCTTCAAAAATGAATGCCTGACCTTAACCAAAATGCTAAGATAAATACACACTAAAATACCTCAGATTAAGATCCATGAAAATGAGCACACCAGCATGCAGAGCCATTTCAGCTAGTCAATAAGAAATGTTCAGAGTAATAGGGTGTCTTAATGCCATCTTTAGTCAGAATTCAGCAACATTACCCTGGACTATCAAGAGTTTCAACTCCTCCTCTTGAGATTCACTGCACTGAAAGCTCTCTGGGGTCTAACTGCCCCACTGTGATTGTTTCGCTTTGTGTTTTGTTGTTGTTTGCTTTTCCCTCCAAATAATAAAAAGAAGGACAAAAACATATTTAAGCCTTTACTACCTTACTTCTAGCAGATGGTTTGGTTGCTGCCCTAAATTCACTGGTCAGTCATTCAATCATCATAAGGCAGAACCTGGTTTACTTCCCTCTTCTGCTTAAGAGGGTTAAAAATTGTATTTATCAAGAGATTGCCTAACCCATCTCACTGTTCTTTAGCTGAAGCAGGTAGCTTTGCATATAAGAATGATTCACTGGGTAAAATGCTCCACTGTAGATTAACCAGGGTACCTCAGAAAGGATTTGTATTCCAAATACTTTACTATTTTGTACCAAGCAGCTTGTTACAGGATCTGTCTATGCTGTACCCAGAAAGTACATAAACAACTACAGCTCTATAGGTCATTCCAGTGAGAGATTAACGACAGATTAGTAAATCACATCTCCCACATTTCAAACTTTTTTTATTTTTTCATATTTAGCTTTTAAACGTGGGTGATAGTGAAGACTCTTGAAGCTGTTCTTATGTGAATACAGACATAATAACCTTGAAAAAGTTCTTTACCACGACAATAAACAAAAGTATTTAGAATTATTTCGAATTCATTTTGCTCTGAAGTTGCTTTGCCTTTTGCAAAACTTTCATCCTAAGTAAGCGGTGGAGATACTGATATGATGTGCTAGAGGAAAACAGTAGGGCAAATTGAATATTCACTCAATACATAATATACTTGCATATATGATTATCTGATATGTATCCTTATTTATTGCAAAGGATTGGTTACACATTTAATATTCATTATGTCAATGACTGTATCAATCTGCTGACACCCTTCTATTTCCAAAAATAAACATATAATGTGATTAACCCACTCTAAGTACACTTCTGTGTCTTCCATAAATACTTGAGTTATGTTGCTATTTCCTTTTTGACACTTCTTTTCTTTGGATATTTATATCACATTTGAAAGGATACCATCTGCCCTTCAGTCTTCACGAGATTAGTAGCTAGAAGAAATCTTGCTATCTACAGATTTCCATATAAATACATATATATATAGAGAGAGAAAAGGTACTGTTTGATGCTGTTGAAATACAATTAAGACTTTCCAAACATGCTCAAAGGTGTTTCAAACCACTGAACCAGATAATAATTTTCAACCATTACCAAAGACACATTTACTAAAAATCTGAGATAAACTTAATTGCTACCAGAATTTAACAATGCAATATGCATTTTAAAGGTTTTGTGAAAATCTTTTGAAAAGCCACCTTAAAATTCCACACAATATTTGTGCGCTTTCTTGGTAGAGCTAATTATAGTGCTCTTACAGTTATATTCCCACACAAGCTATTTGCTGAGCCAATTTTAAGGAGAGGGAACTTTTCTGCTACAGAATGCTAAAATTCAAGTGGTGAGGCACTCCTTTGCTCAGAAAGTGGCTGACACAGCACAAATCAGCAATGCCCAGCTGTCTTCTGCAAAATGTCATTAAATGTGGCTGGCACTAAGAGAATCTCTATTTGAGAATGGCGACTAAACCTCACGACCACTATCTAACACTACCACAAAAAGCAAACCTTGACTATGAAAAATTCATTACTTGCTTAGCACATCACAAAATGGCAATTTCCCTCCCCCACTTCCCCATCTCCTTTCTCTCTCCCAGTTCAGCATGACTGGATTTTGTCTAGTTAGCATTAGTAATTTATACTGATGAGTGACACAATACTTTAAATGGCATAGATGGCAACATTTCTTTGAAAGCCTTTAAAATAAAATCAACCTTGAGAGTAAACATACGGAGGTAATTAGGCAACTACGATTATGTGTTCAGATCCTATCCAGAGACTAACAATTAAAGATCTACCTCTTCCTCTATTATACAGAATATGATTATAGGTGATGTGCTAAGATAATTTGCAAGGTAATAAAGTTGGACTAGTTGTGAGGAATTAAGATATATAATTCTTCTTTAATCACATATATTCTAGTTCTATATAAGACATAATGCAAGAAATATATATAACAGGTGAAGAAATTTATTTCAGGCTTTTGGTAGCAACAGTAAACTACTTTGCAAAATTAGAGTGGATAGGGATGTCACCAGAATCCAGATATACCCTTGCACTTCTCGGGATTCCTTTTGCTTGTTTTTATGTAATCACAAAGTACACACCTCTTGTTACTTTCTGTTGACAGTCTTCTGTTCTATATTCTTTGTGAATATTCAGGCTTTTGGTAATAAGAAAAGATTATGCACCAGAATCCAGATTTTGCACTCTCTGCCCTCCTGTTACTTTCTGTTGACAGCTTGTATCATGAAAAGATTATGCCTCCTGCCCTCCTGGCAGCTTGTAAAAAACCAAAAATTTAATCAAGACTCAACAAGGTAAAAAAAAGGTCACTTACAAAACTTTTCATTCATATTTTTTGCAGATGCTTTCAGAATCAGTATGTGTTTTACTAATTAAGTAAATAACAATCAAAATTTGCAACTAGCTTGTTAATAGAAAGTAGCAATGGTCAATTACAATTTATTGGTAAATTTGTTTACAATTCTACTGCCAGCATGAAGCCCCTAATTATCAATACTCTAGGTTAAAGGCTCATTATTTTAGGAATTCTACAGCAGGGAGATGACTGGATTGATGAAGTGAATGAATCTGTGGTGTTTTGGCAGCTACAATTTGGTGACTTTCAAACTCTAATATTTTCCTTTTGTGACTTCATTTAGAAAGGAATGTAAAACTGACAAAATCTGGGTTAAAACTGTTATCTATGCATCTTTTATATTTCTATACATCATCTTCAAGATGTAAAATACATTGTCACAATGTTACTCAACAGCTGTAAATATCTAGAGATTAATTTTGAAAAGCAAGAAAGAGAACGCATCCAGATCTTTTAAAAGGCATTCCTCTTGTCCTTCCCAGACACTACTCTTCCATCGGTCTTCTCACATACTTTGTAAGTATGCATACCAAAGAGAAGTTATAAAATCATCTTCCCGTTGTGGGGTGCTGAAAATGCGCTGTCATTTTTTATTCTCTCATGCTGTGTTAGCATAAAACTATGTTTAGTGGCTTTATAGACATGATGCTTGCTGCTTTTTGGATTTTTTTCCAATTGCAGACAGGTCTCAGCAGAGACTCCTTGCCACTCAGCACTGCACTAGTGGGCAACTTAGGCTGTAAATTCATTTTGTCATGGCTTAGGAAGTGTAAGTCATAATTCAGTAGAAATGCAATTTCCCAGATAAACTGTAATTGTAAGCAGATTTTGTTAGAAGCATAACCTAAAGAAGGTAAGAGGGAGCAGTGGCATTTCTAACAGCTGCCCAGTGAAAAGATTTTGCTTCCTTAATCAGTACCTTAGGGGAGGTAATAGTTAGTCTACCAAAACTAAGCCGCATCTAAACTAGAGCTTTAGATACTTAAACACTAGATTGTATTTATTCAGATCAGATGCATTAAAAATGTGTAGCCACTATGCTGTGTAATTTAGATTATTTTTAAGTTTGGCACTTTACTAGTACCAGGTGCCTCTTAAATGTTCCGTTGGAAATTGGATATAGGTGGGTGTATTAACAAGAGTGAAAATTAATGACTGAGCTTGTTTCTAATTTCAGCCATCCTTGCTTGTTTTTACTTCATTAACTATTTTTAGTTGCAATAAAGCAAACTGTCAAGAAAACTTAGGAAAAACAGGACTACCTCAGTAATAATTTGATTCATGAGACACTCACAAAGTCTCTTGAAAAAATAACCTGCTTCATTTTAAAGATAGTATGAGGTGTGTGTATAGTAACACTGAAATGAATCATCCTCCTGAGTAGTATTTGATATATGTTTTCTTCCTGCTTGAAACGTTTAGCATTATAGAAGGCATTGGGTGACACCACTCATCCCCCACTAAGGAAAAGAACTTGTAACAGTGTGCAAAGTTTCGGCTTCGGAAAAAATGTTGAATTGTTGGGTTATGAAAGAGAATGAATGAAGTTAAGTAGCAAGGGATTTCTTCAGTCTCCTAGATAAGAAAACAGGGAAAAAGAAAATGAATCTTGGAAATAAAATAAATTTGGGATCAAGTACCATTAAAGTGGGGCTTTACTGACAAAAATACCTATTTAAAACTGCTGTGCACACAGTTTCTAGTATAACAAGATCTGATCAGGTTTCTTACAGCTTTTTTTTTGGGGGGGGGGAGAAGGGGGGCAAAGTTTAATATAAGAACAAGTTATGTATTTCACTTTGCATTCCTAATCAGTACTTTAATCTATCCCATTGTTATGCTTCAAAATAAGAAACCTGTTTCGCATTTGGAACAACTATACATCATTAAGAGTAAGATCCCCGTATTTCAATTTCTTCTGGTTGGCATTAGATCTATTGTCCTCTGTGGAACCAGTCAAAGACTTGTTCAGAAAAGGTTGTGGAAAGGAGAATGTTGTAGTGTATCGCCCATTTTTCACTATACTTTTTTGATACAGTTAAACTGCACCTAGTAAGAAGTAACAGGCACTAGAAGTCTAAGTCTGTGGCAGTCAGTAACATGGGGTGTTTGGAACAAGTAGAATTGACTTTGATGCAAAGAAGAATTCAAATATTTAAAATAAACATCCATTCAAAAATATTTTTCAGTGCTTAGCTTCTTTTTCATTAAAACCTAAGCTTTCTACTTACACTATGGGAATCTTCTTCTGGCAACTGAGTGTATCTGATTATTTGGATTAATTTGTGGATTTAATACCAACTAACTTTACGCTGAGTTTATCCTCTACACATAAATCAAGTCCCATCTTAAGTTAATTTCAAGGCTGATTATTTTTGGAACATTTTATGATATAAATTATTCAATACATAGATTTTTTTTTATACTTGTTTGCCAGAAAATAACACAGGCTGTGCCAACTCATTTTTCTAAAAACGATACCTGGGGAGCAAATACTAGAACAGACTTGGCAATATTTCAGCCAACTGATAAGAACTACCCCACACTACAATTTCACCCTTTTATTTATTTATTATTTTTTACTATCTTGATAGTCAAACTCCTTCCTATGCCAAGGTTTGGCATTACCGAAGTTCTTAAAACAGCATGTAAGTGGTAAAGAACTTCTTTTAAGTTTTGTCACAGCCTTACACATTTGGATTCTTTTATCTTGTTTGATTTCAAAGAAATCATTTCAGAGCCAAGGTTTGACGGTTCGTCACAAACCTAGGAAGACAACGACTTCAATGTAACCACATATTTTCCAGTTGCTATATATATATAAAAATCTTTTATTACATGGCACAAAACATGTCCCACTCTGATAGCATTATTCAACTCTACTCAAACAGCTTTAAATATATGAACAAATACAAAAAAGTTTAATTGTATTGTTCATGATCACCATATAATAAAATAGGTCAAAATACCCATGCCTAGTAAAAATGAAAACAGATTCTACCTTTACAAATGTAGTCACACTTTGCAATTTGTTATTCTGTAAACCACTTTGAAATACTAACTTAAGCCTGAAGACAGTAGCATAAACATTGAGTTTTTTCCATTATATTCTGTTCTGCATGTATCAGCCAGCAGATCTGTTAGCAGTATTCATTTGTCATTTTTCAGGTGCAATGTTGTTCACCATGGTGGCAGAACATTTGTTTGTATGTTGTGTCCTCAAAAGAATGTGCACTGACTAAATTAGGCTCACAGCTTCTTTATAAGCATTGCAGTCACCCTGTCAGAATATGCAACTGAAACAAGTTTGAATTAACACAAAGTAACTTTAAAGATTTTTTGATTTATTTTTGTAAAGATGTATTTTAAAAATAACTTCTTAAAATCACATTGCACTGAATGATATCTACATAAGTACTACAAAACATATTTCCAACATGATTAAGCATGCATATAATGGTATCAGCCTGTGACAACCTCATATATTATATTCAAATAGGGTTTTCTTGTATATATAAAATGTTAAAGACTTTGGCTATATTGGAAATGTTTTGTACTGAACGCTAGTAAATACCCAGATAAAGTCTGTCCATGTAACACTCATTCAATCATCTTCTACATGTACTTAAGCAAGCAGAATCCCTACACTGTAACCCTTGCTAATCAGAACTGTCTAGCCTCCTCTCTATAGTCCCTGGACAGTAAAAAGCAGCTCCAAGGACAACTCATCCGAATTTAAGGAAAATGTCTAAAATAAAGGTGCAGTATCAGCATTTTACAAATAGGAAGCCAAGACCTAGGGAAAGTAACAATTAAAAGTTCTATTAAATTTGTTACTAGGTTTTCAATAGTCTAGACCACATTACTGTGGAGACTACTTTCAAAACACAACTTACATTATCACCTCTGCAGCTCTGAGAATTCAGCACTTTTGCATGTCAAGCCAAAGGATCCAAGCTGGGCAGCAGCAAATGAGAAAAAGACCCACACTAAACATCTGAAAATTGTAACTTGTCTAGCATTCACAGGAGCTTAGGGGTGAGAAAAGGGTAAAATTCAATCTTCCAGTCACAACTCAACTACTTCAAACATAAGGGTAATCTTCCTTTTTTCTGTTCCTGAAACCAACTTTTTTTTTTTTTTTCCAGATCTTGTAAAACTTAAAGACAGTGTTTCATTCTAATACTCCACCCAAATTCATCTCTTTCAGTGACCCCTAACAGCTAAATCAGCGAAGGCAGGGGTCCTATAGAACATAAATAAATAAATAAAAATCACAGCACGAACTAATTAAAGGCTATAAATTCGCGCACAGTCACAAAAAGAATAAAGTGCTGCATGCAACCTTAATTTTGATATTTCCTACATGTTGAGAGCATGACATCATGATTTTTTGGTTCTCCTGTTATATATATATATATTTTTTTTAAACACAGTTGTATGAAAGCAAGCAAGTGTGCAAAAATACTCTCCAAATTTGAGACAAAGGAATAATGAAAAAAATAAATTCCATAACCCATGAGACTGACATCTGCGCAACTCAAGAACAGACAAGGAACTTCTACACTCCTCATAGACCTTCTCAACCACCCACTTCATGTTAGCATAAAATTCCATAGACTAAAGGAATTAAATTAAATTCATTTTCTTTGACCAAATCAAGAGATTTGCAATAAATTTTACATCATGATGTTTCAATTATGCATTTTAATGATTTTTAATTTAAAAATACTATTTCCAATATTATATTCGTTTTAATATGATAGCGTCCAATTATATTTGCTTATTCACTATGTGGAAGCACGATATACCAAAAGAAATGTTGCTGCTTTGCTAATAAGCAAAATTATCCATGATTGCTTTCCAACACAAAAGGCGTACAAAAAATACTATTTGCCAGGGCTGGCGTGTCATGGCTTTGTCATTCCAGGAAATATTTCCTGAGGGGTTTAGATGAGAATTCTACCCGTATACACTGACAATTTATTTCCACTGAAAAAATGCAATACAGTAAAAAGATGAAATAAAAGCAAACTAAACAGAAGTCTACAGGCAAGGCAGCTGATCTTGCAGCACTCAAATAATGACCTGACATGTACACTCTGCAGCTTTTTACAAAATAGATTGTACACAAAGATGAACAGATCGAAACCAAAGTAGCACGGTCATTGTAACTAGCATGATATATTTTTAAAGTCTTTGCTGCCTTGGTACTCTGCAAAATTTTGAAACTGGAAGAGATACTTCAAACAATACTTTTTAAAAGGAAGGCAATAGAAAGGAATACTGAATAGCCATATCCTATGGCAATAGGACTCGACAATGAGGCCCTTATTGCACATAATGAACACATGGTCAGGCCACATTTAGTCCCACTAAATATTACCACATCATAATAGTAAATAATTTGGTTTATTTATTTTTATTAAAATCAACTTAAATAAGATTCTATATTCCTTCTGAATATTATTACTTGAAAGTATCGAGAAAATTATGATTTACAGTGCTGTTTGGCAATACTGAAAACACACCCTAGCCCTTTCACTGGGTGGATGGATAATGTTACAGATATGGAGAGCTTACAGCTTCACTTCAGCTTTCATGTGGCGTAACAAAATCTACAATGTTTTTGAGATGAGAGAGCTTGTCAGACCTTAGTAGTGAGCATCACCCATTCCATGAAAGTGACAGCGAGAATTACCAGCAGAGAAACTGTTGCCCTCATGCCCTACAGCAAAGTCTCTCCCTGTCTGTTATTTGACAGGCAGGGTAATATGGGAATATGCTATGTTGGTGGAAAAACTGACACAATTGCTAGAGTCCTGTGACTAGTGTGAGCAAAATGGAAGCAGCATGTCCAACACTTGTGGTAGATAGCAATTTAAAGCATATGTTTCTTACTGCTACATTACATCTCTTATATCGCTGATACCTGCAAGTGTTTAGTAAAATATGAAAATAAAAACACATTATTCACTGTCATCAGTATGCAACTCCTCCTGAATATGTCAAATTTAAAATCATAATTAGAAATTAAAAAGCAACTAAACCATTATATGCTATGCACTATGATCTCCTCATTGAAATAGTGTAATTTACTTACCGATTGTTTTCAAGCACCAACACTGCTACAGAAGATATTGTTGCAGAATTTTAAAATGTAAACTCTAGCAGTGATTTAAATTGGATCATAACAGATGAAAAATGTTGAAGGAATGAAAACTAAACAATGGTCTCCTTGGCAAAAGCTGGAAATTCAATCCTATTTTGCTGCTATAATCTGTACTAGAAACTTCACTGTGACATACCAAAAATTGGATTTAGTGAGTGACTGAGAGATTGAAATTGCTGGGAGCTCAGGCTTGCAATTCATCCATAGGTCAGGCAGAGTGCAGCAAACCAGGCAATCTTCTCTACAGTTTTCCTCTTCCTAGCTCTAAGTACACATTTGAGGGAGTAGGCCCCCTAGCGAGGGGCAGAAAAAGCCTTATCACATCAGTTCCTGCTGTCTGTGAAAGGCTGTGCAAAATCGTGGATATAGAATACACAATTCTAAAGCCACACAGAAAATTGAATGTGAAAATGATTAAGAACATACACAGAGCCCTACAACTTTTACAACCATGTTCACATTAAGGAAGGTTTGCAAGGAGTGTAACTCAATGCTATGTTGTTTGAATTTGAATTTGTAATAGAGTAAAACAACAACAACTGCTACATAAAAAGACTTTAAAACATACAGAGCAATATAGCTTTTCAGAGAAATTTCTCTGCTCATTTTTGTGAAAAAGCTATGTGAACATGACTACACAAAACCACAAGGAGTCCCCACAAGACAATTTTTCAGTATCTTTCATATACATTTTCACTCAAATACAATTCAAACTGCCTGAATTTGAAAGTGCAAATGACTTTATTAAGTATACTCATTTAGAAGTCTCTGTGAATGAAAAAGAAAATCAGACACAATAACAAGCATTTTTTTTTAATTTGTAATAATCACTAACATAATACAAAATACATAATCATTCTAACAATAAACTTTGTTTACTCTTCAGAACACTGTGGTTTTCAACTTAAAACTAACACATACCCTGCACTAAATGAAGTCAATCATACTTAATTTACACAATGAAGTATTTTAAAATTTTTATCTGGTACATAGTGTGCTAATCTCCTGGAAAACACATTTAGAAATTACAAACCCTGCTTTTTTGAGTTTGTTTACTCAGAAGAAGCCAAGAAAATTGGAGACGGAAATTTTAACTAACATTATCAAGAACACCTTTTAGTTTAAGCAGGTGACAGAAATTCAATAACAATTTTAATTCACTCTTGGAATGTCCATTGCATGTAAGTGGTATTCAAGAAAGATTGCTTGATGTCCAAACTGTAGTGGACAGCTAATTTCCGATGTCTGTCTTCATATCTCCTTACAGAAGAATTTGATTAACCCCCCTGCCACGTGAAACTGAGTACCATATCTTCCCAGTCGGAAAGGGACACTATCAAGTCAAAAAAATTATATCACTGTATGGACTTTTTGTACCTACTGTTCTTTAGAGTAACATCCAAGTAGGCTAACACAGAACTTATAGCAGCACTTCTGCAGAGCTGTGTCCCTGTATATCCAAATAGTGATTCACTTCCTTCTTACTTAAAATATTCTGCCAAATACCAAGAAAGTAGCAGAACAACCTGTCAAATTCTAGAGAATTTTAGAATGCTCTCATGTAGGTTTTTTGTTTGTCAACTTTGATGTACAAGATGAATTTGTAAATCCAATTGTAAAAATCAAGTGGAAAGTGTCTCTTCACAGGTTATGTTAATGACAGAAAAGAATGGCAGTACTAAGAAAACTGTGCAGAAAAGTAAAGAATCAAATCTTTATTTTTTTCATAAGCCAGAACTACAGAAGCATACTATTTCTGTCTATATCATGTGAGTTAATCTAGATCAGAAATTTTGTTCTGATTTTAAAATGTTGTACTTGATCAAGGCATACTAATCAACATAAAGTATTAAAAATTTTCACAATTTTTACCAGTGGGGAAAAGAAATACTGATTTATTCATTCAAATAATCTTCATTCTTTTTGAAAAAGATATATTTTCCATCTCTCCTTAGAGGTTTTGTTCTGTACTAATCCAGAAATACTTCCACTTGTCAATAACATTATCAATCTCGATATAGTATCCTTACTCCTTTCTCAGAGAACACCATAATGTGAAGAGAAAACATTTAACTCAGATAATAAAATTCTCTTTATTGATTATTTTCATTTTGCATACATTCTGTTTTTTAACCTGTTTTACAGAGAATCTGAAATCATTACTTTATGACCTTCTACTGTTTCTCAGTGCAGATCAATTTATAACATTTCAACACAAACTTCAGATGCTCATTAAGACTGCTAAACCAGCATACTCCAACTATTTCACAGGATGAATTAACTTACTTTGGAAGATGTAGAGTCACATTCCTGACAAATCCATCCATAGCCAGTCTGCTTGGGAGACTTTTTCAAGGGAGGGTCTAGACAGCCAAAATGGTAGCAGAGCCTGCATTCATCACACCTGCAAAAGAAAAAAAAATCTATGTATATATAAATTGTGTTTCTATTTCATTTAAAATTGAGTGTCTCTGCAACCCTCAGCACAAGATTTCTTGATCTATTATCATGATAGAGAAAGTACATTTTCTATAAGTGGTATTTTCAAACACCAACATTTCAAGTAGGTTCTGCCTAATTTGGAATATTCCAATGCAGACACTCACGCACCACTTTCATCATTATCTTATGTAAAAGACATTATTTAGGAGACTTGCAAATTAAAGAAAAAAATATATAACCAGCTCAATTTTTTAGATACATCGATGACATTTTTTCAGAAGTTCCTTGTATTTTTTAAACAGCAACAAGATTGACTTTTAATAGTTTTAAAAGATTTATTTAAAACATATTTTACTCATCCATTTTTTCAGAGCCAACTGTCACGTGCTCACACATTCAATAATATAAAGTATAATTTACAGCTATAAATTTGATAGTTTTATCTGTGACTATGCAGGTGATATATAAAAGCACAAAACATTTTCTGATTCTCTTTGAACACACGGGAAAGGGATGCTTATTTAAAAGGATTTCACTGTGATCTTTCACTTAAAAGAGTCCTATGCATACAGAAAAATTTTATGTTTTTATTAATAAAGTTTTCATTACTGTTTTGTACTATGTATAGTCCACATATGAAACTCAAAACATTTATCATAACTATTCCTTGCTCACCCATTCTTAATGTACCAACATTGAAGAAATGCTACAGTATGAGTCCTTTAGGAAAGGATCTTTAAATTAAACAGTAAAATAATATGCTCAAATGAAGAAAAACATTTTAAAAGCAAATATTTTCATATATCTTAAAGAACTTCACTTTATTTGCATATTCTCCTATAAATCAAAAATCATAGAGTGGCTCAAATTGGAAGGGACCTCAAAGATCACCTAGTGCCAACCCCCCTGCCATAGGGGTGGCCACCCACTAGATCAGGTTGCCCAGGGCCTCATCTAACCTGGCCTTGAACACCTCCAGGGATGAGGCATGCACAGCTTCTCTGGGCAACCTGTTCCAGTGCCTCACCACCCTCTGAGTGAAGAATTTCCTAAAATCTAACCTAACCTAACCTAAATCTCCCCTCTTGTAGTTTAAAATCACTCCCCCTTGTCCCATCAGTGTCTGAAATAATCTATATTCTATATTCTGTTGTATGAAAAATAAAGCTTTTTAAAAATTTACTTCACAATATTCTCTTCAAGAAATATCCCTAAACTCTGAACTAAACCAATACAAATGATCCAAAAAAAAAGAAATAAAGTAAAATTAAAAAAAAATACAAAGAATTCTCCTACAACTTTCTTTCTCTGCTTCCCTTAATGCTCATTTTCTCCACTACAAAGCATGCAAACATCACCAGAACACACAGGGTACCACAGAAGGAGGAAGCAAATAACAGAACATCTTACTGTACTGACAGAAGAAAATATTCAGGTGGCTTTTCTCCAGGAATGAGTCTCCAAATAAAAAGCAAGCATTTTAAGATTATGATCACTTAACCTAATTAAACACTTTTGTCCTTGCTACCAAGGCTATGCTTGCTAGGGAAGCTGCCTGTTTTTAGAAGGTATGTGTAAAACATGAGCAGTGGTAAGGGCACTGCTGGTACATCTTCTGCTAGTAGGAATTCAAAGCAATAATCTACCTGTCGACAGAGTGCAAGATTGGACTGATATCGTGGTATTTTCCTATTAAAAAAAAAAAAAAGACTACAATGTAAACTACTGTAGTTTACTAATGTAAACTACATTACAAACTATATATTTAGGCTTATTTAGTAATAACTCAGTCTAAGCCCAGGACAAAGAACACACTGAAAAGTGAAAAAAAGAAATCATTCTGTTCAGTTTTTAAAGACACAAGAGTTCTGTTGTAGAAATATATTACTTAGAAATATAAGCAGTTTTATTTCTTGTGAAAGGCATATTAAAGTAACAAAAAGGTTGAGAGTGGGAGATGAGATAGGTTACACTCCTACATTTCAACAGTGTATGTGACCTTCAGCAAAAGATGAAACCTCCTTTGAGCCTCAATGTTCTCATCTGCAAAGAAATATATTTTTCCTAACCTATCTCTGTATCTAGAATCTTGTTCATGTAAGCGCTTGCATTTCAGCACTGCTTACCAGAGCTCTGAAGTCTCCCTTCTTGTAAACTGGGACCCTCTAAGTAACACAAAATAAAGGATCACACTGTTTGTGATTGATTTGTTGCATTTCAGAACTTAATCCTAAAAATCTACATCTGACTTCGAACAGCATTAACTCAGGTTGCATTTTTTCTGAAGCAACTGCCTGTATGTAGAAGTGTTTATATGTTATGTTCAACAGAAACTGTTTCCCCTTTCTTCCACTTTGCCATCTCTTACATCTTTTTCATTTTATATCTACAATGTAGTATTTCCTGAATTCATCTTCAGCCATGTTTCAAAAGTATGCTGAGGAAGTCACTAAAAGCTGAGCTGAAATAAACAGAACACTGTGAAAATACAGAATCCCCATTCTAAAGCTGACTGTTTTTAATACACATTGTTGTTATTATTATTTCAAAGCTGGTTAGTTTGGCAGAATCAAAATTGCATTTTCTTAGAATGAGTTAACATGTCTGAAAGTTTTCAGACACTAACAGCTTCTATCTGCATCTCAGCAGCTGAGAAAATAAAAATTACAAAAGCATATTCTCATGTATCAACATTTAAAAAGCTGCATGATTAATAATGAGGTTAAACCAAATATTTTTAAACACTTCTTCATATTTTATAATGGAATACAGATTTTGTATTGTGGAACACAACTCCACGGAATGTGAAGTTCCCAGCATGACACTGGGAAATTGGGATTCATACAAACTGTACCTTGGTTAAAGGCAATGCACTAGCTGTCTGGCAATTCTGTTGTCTGCCGACACTGAATTAGGGCAAAAAGTAAAGCTTACACACAGCTTCGCACAGAAAACAGAACGGGTATTGATAATTCCTAACTCCAAAAGAAAACCTTATACCTAGGTTAAAATGGTAGTGGTAAAGTGAGAAGAAAATACATACTAGTACCTGTGTTCTTTTGTCTAGCAATATAAAATGACACAAAATCCACTGTCAGACTCAGAAAGTAAGAAACAGACACAAAATAAGGAGTATTTTCAAACTAAATTAGAGAATGAAATTGTTGGGTCACAAAAGGTGTCACGCTGACAGCCTCCCAGTCCTTCAGCAAATGCCCTCACAGAGCAATCACAACATGGACACTTACAGAGCAAAGGAGCTACACTACATTGTCGGTTACAAATACCATCCACTTCCATCTTAAGGATGGTTTAATAGTACAAGTTAAGCTACTGGGTTAGGAAAAAAAAAAAAAAGAGAGAGAGAGAGCACAAAACAAAGAAACCCTTCTGCTTCTTCCATTTGAAGTCAGTTAAGTCAGTTAAAATTGTTACCCTTGCAGATTCAAGGTCGTATTTTCAAAACTGTTCTAAAACTAGCAAATGTTTTAACTTACTATTATTTGTGGATAACCTTGTTCATGTTTAAGTACATGATCTGTAACTGTAATTAAGTGCACAGCCATCTTCAGTGGTCTGGCTAGCAGTTGTACCTAAAACTTTGTGAAAACCAGAGGTCCACACAAAGATAAGCTAAACTAACATCCTAAATTACTTTTAAGTGACAGGTCATTGCTTACTATCAATGTTTTAACAAGCTTGAAATCACTTTATGCATCAAAATTAGAAATTGCTGTGTTCCTCATCCCAGCAATTAATGAAGATAGATATATGACCACTACATACTGAGAAAATGGGGTGTGAAGAAAAAAGGTGAATTCTGAAGCACTAGGTTAATAAATTGAATAATAATAAAATAAAATATTTTTCATTTAAAAGGATACAGAATGCAAGTCATCTACATCTTCACATCAAGAAAGCTTGATTAGGCATTTCCATACCTGAAATATGTCTGCTTTGCTATTTAATAAAGCGATCTCCATCTGCTCATGCCCTTGGATTTTTTATTATTATTTTTTAGCAGTACATCTGGCTGTGCTCAAGCCCTACATAACTCTGCATTTTCCTGTTCATAATTAACTAATTATCCTCTAATCAATAGTGTAGATACTGATTTTACAATGTAAATGAGATAAATGAGATAATGGCTGGGGTCAATCTCATTTTATTTACAAAGCCCAGCACACACATCCAATTTCATTATATTGCATCTACCTGCATAGGAGGGAGGCTTATCAGTTGGCCTGCAGAAGTCTCCATGTGAGCACTGTGCTTTTACAGACGAACAGTGAATACAAAGCCTGCCCATCACTGGCACATTTCTAAGTCACTGGTTAATACCATATAAAACCACAAACAGCTGACTCAGCCAAAGTGAAGGAACCTATTTTGCATTCACAAAACAGCACTGCTCATCTATAGCTGCAAAAAGTAATTACACACACGTCCCTGAAACACAACATTAATAAGCTAATCTTTAAACACAACTAATCTTTAAATACAACTTTACAAACATGCTTCAGAGACCACAGAAAATCTCTCACTTATGTACACATCATTGCACACCGTCTGCAGTGTCATGCCAAAAGGTACCACGCTGAACGGAATACAAAACTGCACAGTATACGTACTACTCCCTATTTGTCACAACAGCTTAGAAAGATTTCATGGAAAAAGGACATAAAACTTTGATACGCTACCAACAAACCATCATTGACACTAAAATTCAAAAAAAATGTCACAGATTAGCCTTTCCCTGGCAAACTTAGAAATAATTAGATCAGAATTAGAAGTAATCTAATCCAGAATTTTTAAACTCTTGGAACTACAGTGGGACAGGTGCATATGAAGTCTCCCATTAGTTGGGGGATGCAACATGATGGCTAACCCAGCATCTCTGTGGATTTGACGTAACTATTGCTACTCATCTTTCCTTGTTGGCTTGTGCTGGACCCCATTTCTGACTGCAGGCTCTTAACACCTGAGGAACAGATGCTCCTTCTCAGACAGTGGTCTTTTTTCCCCTCTAATCCCTCAGTGCCCATGTGCTGAGCCACTGAAACTGCAAACAGCTGGAGACACAAACAAGGAGTTCATTTCAGATTGCAGCACGTTCTCGTGTTCAGACAAACACCTTAACAACAGCTATGACAGTTCAAGGCACTGTTATCGTGTTGCTTTCTTGTTACTGGTTTTATGACCAGCCTGGTGAAAAGGAGCTCCCTTCCAACCTAAACCACTCCGTGACTGCAAGCATGTAAGCATCCCCCCCAGAAAACAAAGTAAGCTGACACAGCTCAAGTGAATTCAAACGACAGAGCCCAAGATGAGTGATTTCGAGCTGAAGCAGGTGAACAGTGCTTCTGTGACACCTTACGTGTAACTGGACCACAGAAGTGACAAATTCTGGGTGATAGGAATGAGTACTAAGGGGTAGGCTTTAACAGCAACTCCTACATGTGATATCAAAGAAGTCACTTTCCTGTGAGCCCTGATTTAAGGAAGAAAATTAATCAAAGAGGTAATGGTGATAGAACTGTACAAGTGTATATTTACTGCAGCTTATTTCTTCTACTTACTGAGGGAAGGACCCCAAAACAATAAAACGTTTTCATTATGGAATATATGGAAAGCGTTCTTCGTTTTAGCTTTCTCTTTTGAAATCTCTTGAAACTCTGTGAAGCTATTTCAAGTCTTCATACCTTACCCTGCCATTCTACCCCCAAACTCTTCAACTCAGCCTCATGGATTCCAGCAGAAATTGCTTGCATTTTGCTGTGATGTGTCATAGACCAAGCACTCAATAAAAGTGACGCTGTGCTCTATTTACACTCTTATTGCAGAGTTGCTAAGGGTCTTAGCAACTCTTGTCTTCAGACTGATCAGGCAGAATACTGTCAGGATTAGCAAAAGAGAAAAACAAGAAAAAAAAATCCCTTCTCTATAAGTGGCATAAAAGCTAAGAATAGATGGTCAGGTCTTCTTGCTATTTCTGGCCTACAAAAGAGTTTTAAGAAATAATTAGGACCAGGGTAATTTAAAACAGTCCTCTCACATATACCAATAAAGCTTTATATGATTTTGGCATCTGGCATGTGACATATTCCAGTGCTGAAATTCTTCCGTGAATGCACATGTATTCAATGCTGAATATAAAACGGGATATAGCCCAATGATATGGCCTCTTCAGACACAGGAGCCCCAAAGATAGTCAAAATTCAGCTGGACATAACTCTATGGATTGACCTTTGAAGTCAGTTCTGCTTTGACTGGGCAGTCAGCACAGATGCCCTCCAACCTAACTTTTTCTGGGATTCCAGTATTTTCATAATTGTGATTTAAATTAAGCTAAATTCTCTTTCTAGGAAGGATAATGGTTATGGTATTATGCAAAGTAATTAAAAGCAACATTCAAATTTCTATTTGGATAGGTACAATGCAAGCATACAAAAGGAAGTCCCTGACTTCCACGAATGATGATGGAGATGAGAAAACAAACTATTCTCTTCAGTTACACCTGGATGTGCGAGGGCTTGGCTACTGCAGGCAGGTAAGAGAATACAGCAGAAGTAAGATGTTTATTTTTTTTTATTTTTATCTTTATCTCCTATTACTGATGAAGACAGTATTTGGACAAGGTGCCTCATAGAGCAGGACAAATTTTCAGATCCTCTCTCTACTAATAGTATAAATATAGGATAAAGTACCTAGATGGCTTTGGATGTGAGAAACTGCATACTAATCTCTAATTACTCAAATTTCTGTCCCAACTCAAGGGGATTAATAAAATGACCATTTTTTCTCTTTAACATACAATAACCTTGTGGAAAAACCTGCATACACTTAAAGGATCTATGCTATACTTTTCACCATCTGCTACGTGAAATGAGGTTTTAAGCAAATCCTGTATTTAGCACTAGTTACAATACATAAAAGCGTGAATTATTATGTCTCTGACATTTAGGAAAAAGTTCTACTTTAAAGGAAAAAGCAAAACAAAACATCCTGCCTATAAAATCAGAAGGAAAAAAAATACTTTATATTGCTTCTACCGCCCCCTAATACTTATCTTTATGAAACTAAACATGAAATACTTCATTTTAACAGAACCAACAAAGTGTCAATTATTTATACCACAAACGGGTGAAAGAAAATAAGAAAATTATCTGGCAGACATCTGTGTAGCTAAGTTTATTGTGCTAAACCCAAAACTGCCATTTCTCCTACTTGCTTTTTAATTTATGTTTTTTATGTTTTTTTAAAACAAACCAAATGAAACAAAAGTCCCAAATCCATAAATTTAACACTGTTTATGGATAAGGAGAGATTCTGAAATCGCTATCTTTATGAGACACTTCTATGTAATCTAGATTTTTTTCTGAATGATCAGCAATTGATCTGTTTCATGAAACTTAGTTGGCATGTATGCAATGATTTGAATGATATGAATGCTATAAAGAAACTGTATTTGCTATACCTTTAAGTGCACAGCTTCCTTTCAGCATGAAGTGTTCACTTTTTTTTTTTTCCTCTCTCATAGTATATCAATACCAGAAAACAAGTGGCTTTGTTAATTTTGCAAAATTCATTAAGGGCCCATATAGGAGGGGAATACACTGACGTAAACACTACAAGAAATGTGTTTATTTTTGTTAATATTATACAGCTCCTGTATAGAACTTACATTTACAGTATTTTTTAAGTTCAAATTAAGTATTTCTTTGAAGACAATGCTTCCAATACACATAGGTAATGCTATGCAAATTACAGCCCCCCAAAAGTGCAAAATATTTTTTTTCTTGGGAAGAGCAAGAAATTCTGAAAGGACCAGGATGACCTCCACTAACAAACTGGAAAACGCAAAATTCAAGAAAGCTGTTAGCAAATACTGCATTAGATTTTCTGAAGTACACTCAAGTCATAGTACATGATTGCGTCTATCGTGCCGTTCCCAGGTGTTCAGACTAATACACTTAGCTACTGAGTGGTGTATTGTTTGTGAACTACTACATAAGTCCCATTACATATTTGAAGATTGCCATCAAACTTCTTTCAAAAGGTGAAATACTGAATGCTAACATCTGGCTTTCCAGAAAAAGAGGCAAATGAAATAATGAATCATTTGAAAGTGAGAGAAAGACTGAAAATTAACTTAGTACCTAATGTCAAAAGAAAGTGCCAAGAAAAGAAGAAAATCCTACGAGACACTCTACTGGGAGACAAACGTACAAATCCCCTTCGGGTATCAAGCATGCCCAAGGGAGTATCAATAATACTCAAACCAATTTTTAATACACATTAGTCTGTCCTGCAGAGCCTCCAATAGCAAAGATTACTCAACTTCCTTAGCTTCTCTAGTGCAAATATTGTTAGAAATAAGCTTTCTATTGCCTAGCCTAAATCATCTTGCTACAACTTAAAAGACTTATTTCTGGTCTGACCAGAGCTGAAGAACATTTTTCTCCCCTTCTTTGCAACAGCTTCTGTCTTTGTCATATTTCTATGAACTTAAGACTGTTTGAAAAAAAAGGGATTCCCCAGTCTTCTCTAAATTAAAGAAATCTAACCATTTTAAGCTTTCTTCTTCATTTAGTTCTCCTGTAGTCTTCTCATCATTCATTCTGTTTTCTTTGGACTTTCTGTACGTGCCTTTTGCCAAAGTAGACAGCTGAGGCTTTTCCAATGCTAAGATAGCAGTCTTCTGAATAATCAGGAGTGCTTTCATGTGTTAAATGTGTTAAAAACACCTCCTTGCATGATTCAGGTATAACCAGATTGATTCATAATCAGTTTGTGACCCAGAATTCCCCATATCTTCTTTTTTGGAGGCCCATCTCATAACTAGTCACCCTTCATAGCGTAATTATGCACTATACAGTGATTTGTCCTTTCCTTTACTCCACTACGTAATTTTCTAGATGCTTTCTTGAAGTTTCATTTTCAGTTCTAGCCCTGTAGCGCCTTACATCATACTGGCATCACTAGCAAAAGTAATCAAACTCCATTCCAATACCTACAAGCGAAGCAAAGCAAATTAAAAATAATAACACTAAATTCAGGACAGGCCTGAGTGGAACCCAGTGAGCAGAATATTGTTCCAATTTGACGGTGAATCCACAGTAACTACTGTGCTTTTCTGATAAGCCAGGTATTCTGTTGCAGCTTAATTAACAGAATATTTCCCTAACTTACATAGAAGGTCACATAAAAAGTATTTTTAAAATCTTATGAAAGCCAAGCTATACTGCATTTATCATTCTCTCCTACCCACAGTACCTATATTTAGTTTAATAACTGACCATAAGTCACACTACATACTTCCCCCCCCCCCCCCCCCCCCCCCCAAAAAAAACAGCATGACATACAAGTAATCACCTTTTTTTCCCCCGTTTTTTAGCACATTATTGGGATGTAACTTTCCACTGTACTTCAGAATTCTGGACAAGCAGTCACTAAACTTTGTCTTTTTTCTTCCTGAAAAGTATTCAAAGATTCTCAGAGATGAATGAACCTCTACTTCCTAGTGAAAATAACTTTACTCAAAAGGTGTCGTTGTGTATCTTGCCAATACAGAACAGTAAGCATTTATTAGACAAGAGTCTTACTCTGATATCATCCCTCCCCCTTTTAAAACAAAACGACGTGTTAGACATCAGGTTAATTTTATTTAATATAATATCCAAACATGAAATGCCCTAGTAAGATATGACTTATAGGTAAGTATACACAAGTTTGTATATTTCTCCTATTACTTATTACAGCATTTAATTTTTCTTAAGTTTAAAAAATATTTTCAGATGGAAATGTTCCTTGATAGATGACAAAAACCACCATATCTCAAGAGATTCAAAGATTATATGTCATAAAGTTACAAGTGTGATTGCATTTGAGCAGAATTGTTCCGAGCAAGTTCAAGATGAAAACGATGAAGCTGCCAATACACTGCTACTGTAGATTTTAGAACAGGAGCAGTAACATTTGCAGATGAAAAGACTATGTCTGCATCTACCAGGATATATATAGACGAAGACGAAGATCTCAGCTGTCACGCTGCGTGATCAGTTCTTCATTCCTTCCCCAACTTACACAACAATTTCATATTTGGCTTTTGAGGAAGTAAGCTCGTCCTGAACACTGCCAGGGAAGTAAGCCAAACAAAACAAGTGTTCCAGAAAACAACATAGGTAAAGTTCTATTCAGACTCAAGTGTCTGAAGTCAGAAACAATTAGTTCATACTAATAAGCACAAAATCAATTTTTCCGTGGCAAATCTGTTTCTTAAGAATAGTAAGTCTCAAGTGTTTTACAGGTCTTGTTATCACTGAACATTTTTTTTTTTTTTTTTAGGAAACAATCCTTTTTACAGTAGGGTCTATGTACAATATGATGTCCTATATAGAAATGTTCTTTTCAAACTATATAAGTAAAGTGCCAGGCTGATGGCAAACCACTGCTTATTTCATTCAGTATCACCATAGAGGAACACACAATATTTACGTCCCACAGGCTTCTGTCACTCTTCAGTGAATCCAAGCATTGTATAACATCATTTACCAAGGAAGCACAGGGGAAAAAGACATTACTTAATAGGACAATTCTGACAAGACATTTATCCGGGATCTTTCAACAATGCACATATGAAATGTTCCTGATTAGTGGAGAAAAAAAAAGAAAAAAAGCAGGCAAATTAAGTACCTTGTCAGTCCAAATAACAAACCAATCAATTACATTCTATCCAAGCCTGACAAGCAAACTCAACTTTTGTCATAATAAGCTTATAGTAGAGACAAGATAGCTGTTCTCCTTTACTTAGGTACTCTATTGACTGCTTTATCCACATTTAAAAATCTTTTTTATAAAAGAGGTTTCCAGGATTGCCTCCGAGGATGAGTTGTGGCAGAGTTGTGTCTCATGAAGGGTATCTACACAGTAAAGTGATAAGAAAAAAATATTAACATTGAAAGATCATAGCAGCTCTGCTCTGTCTTATGAAACATTTTAACATCACAGTAGTTTCAAGCAATGCTTATGCTCAGATCCAAATAGTAAAAAGACTTTCATACCAAACCTCCATCTGTAAGTGTCAGAACATTAAACTGAGTTACATATAACATCCTTTTAACTTTTGCCCAGTACAGCTCAAGGAACAAAGGCAATCCACCACAACACAGATAGAAGAGAGTTTTTTTTTGTTGTTGTTGTTGTTTTACATTATAATAGCAACAACTCAATGGAAACAGTTTTCATTGTGCAAGCTAGCATTTTTTCATATTCGAAACCCACAGAAAAGTAGGTTTGGGAATGACTATGTGACAAGCACAAACAGCACCGGTGCTGTGCTGACTGAAAAGAAAAATGTTTCTTAGATAGAAAAGCATTTGAAAGAAAGTAAGACTAAAGATTTATGAACTTTCTTTCAAAATTCAACTTACTAAGTCAGTACACAGGACACTTTTATCATTTCTGAAACAATGTTTTTGAGGCAATCATTCAAAAATCTCCAAAACCTTTTTTCCTCCTTGTACTTCTTGCCTCATGACATACGTATTTTCAAGGATGCTATTTTATTCTTTTTTAAATAAGTACAATTCTAACGGGATACTGTACATTTATACTCTTTAAAACTACTTGCAATACAATAAATTAATGTAACTGATAATGTGAGACTTTCACTAGAATAAAAGTCTATGTTGTCTTTGAGCTGTGCTGGCATATCAAATACACATCAGTTTTCAAAGACAGATATATATATAAAGTCTCCAACACATTTTTCATTTTGTTTTCTACTTTGAAATGTATTAAAGTAGAATTGTAAATAAAAGTAGTTCTAAAGTAGTTTTACTTTTATAAAATATTATAAAGTATAAAATAAAAAACTGCTGACCTGAAGAACAGCAGTTATAGAATTGCCACACATTACAAAAAAATTTTTTTGTAAAATACATTTAATTTTGAGTGCAAGGATTTTGAGTGTAAATATTAAAGGGATAGTAAAGAACTAGTATATGTAAATCCGTTTCAATTCTCACTTCATTTCTTACTTGGGACATGAACAGATTTTTAAATCTGGTGCTACAGCAGGTACACTGCTATATACATTCCAATTTTGAACATTTTAAGAAAACTGAAAAGCTGAGTGTTAAACAGAAATACTTTTAACAGTCATCTTATCATAGTCCCCTTCCCTTAGCTAGTGCAACCACCTTTGTTCTGAATCACCTCGGTGTAAATGAGGTTGACAGGGGTGCACATACAAGGGCAGAAAAATGAAGGGTAGCATCAGTACACAATTTGAGATAAACTCAACGCCTTTGTGCCTTAGGAAGCCTGCACCCACACTAGTGACTCCTACAGTGTTTCTTTATATTGACTATTTATTAACAGCAACATGCTGATGTATTTTGAAAGATATTATTTATTTATTATTATATTAAAATTAATTTACTTTTTAACTGTTTGGACATTGTTATCATTTCTACTGTTTTTAAAATTTGACTTGATATTTATTTTACATGTTTTAGGGTTATCTTCTTTAAGGTAAAACTACCAACTTCATTTACACAACTTTCCAGCTAGCAACAGATTGGTAAAAGACAAAAGAATATAAATGGATAAATACAGTAGCTTTGCTTAGCTTATAACCCACAAGCTAGCTGATAAATTGACTGCTGATTTGGAAAACTACTTACTAAAACCTTTTCCTGGCACTTCTCATACTGTGACTTCTTTTCTCCTGTTCTGTTCTCATATGTTGCTTTCTTCTTGCCCCTACATTCCACTTCCCAACCCCCTCTGTTGCAAAGAACTGGGCCCATTCCTACACATGCTTAACAACTTCCTGGCTCTTACTCGATTATGATCAAATGCATTATAAAGGCTTTGAATCACAGAATGGCTCGGGTTGGAAGGGACCTTAAAAATCATCTAACTCCAACCCCCCTGCCATAGACAGGGATGCCACCCACTAGATCAGGTTGGCCAAGGTCCCATCTTGAACACCTCCAGGGATGGGTTGTCCCATGTTGCAGTGAATTGAGACCCTTATACGTTCTCATTTCTACTAATAGCAGTACCCAAATCTGCTTGCAATATCTGAACTTGCATTTTCACACTTAGTTGAGAAAAGGATTTATGAACACAAAAATCTGAAGTCTAACAGTGAGAAAAACTGAACAGCTTTCTTATCTTTCTCACCAGCAGATGCAACAAATACCATATAGAAAGAAGCACCCCAGGTAACAGGAATAGCTGTTTTCAAGACAGAGGTTCCATTATTTTGTCCTTTAGAAGAGTTGTTTTCTACCAAGTCTCCTTCACCCCAGAACAAAAAGAAGTACAAAAGCACCTGCCTTCAAGTTCTAGTACAAAGGGAGAGAAAAACACGGGCCCCTCTCATTCTCCCCATAAACTACATGTGGCCATAACCTGCTCCCTTTTCCTTCATTAAGCAAATATTATGTAGTAGAGGGTTCTATGTGCAATTTCCTTTTTATAGGAATTTACAGCACAAGAAACACTACAAATTATTTCATTACTTTCTAATGGATTTTACACAGAGAGATTTTGGCAAAGTTATCGAAAAGTGTAAATTGCAACCAAATGTCCAAATCTTATGCTTATGTTAGTAGTTTTGAGAATCCTTGTTTGTTGTTTTTTGTTTGTTCGTTTTTGCCATTTTCATACTTCCTTTCATCAGTTTATATGTCTATTCAGAGAACAATGTTTTTCACTGTTAACTGGGCACAAGTAAGACATGTTTTCAACCACAATGCAGGTTCAGTTTATCTTCAAAGGTCTGAAGGTAGGAAACTTTCAGCATAGCATATGAATTCTGAACCATTAGGACATTCCCACCTTGAAATTCTAGCAAGCTTAAAGAGGTATTAAAGGGTGCTGACAAAGACCAATTTTAGAAGGCAAAGAACTGTATCTGCAGTTAGCACCAGACCACCTGAAGGTGACACAAGTAACAAGCATTAAAAAAATTGATCTGCTCAAGGTATACCTCTCGATCCCAAGAATTAATGTGTGGGATACACAACTCTATTAAGAAGATGAGAGTTACAGAGCTCTTCACTGGGGGCAGGGGAAAAAGGGAGACGATAAGGACCCCCAAAATAATAATGTGCTATGTGTCTTCTAGACAATGGTAATTGCTTAGATTCTTTTCAGAACTGATCAAGTTATAAATATTAATGAATGCTTCCTGAATGGTTACTTACGTCTATTTGTTAATATACACACTCACTAGCCTGCCAAAAAGTTATCTGCAGTACAAACCACCACATCATCTGTAATAGGAAAACTTTGCTTCATTCAAGTAACCTACACACTGGAGCATAAATAGTGACATTTAGAGGTGGTCACTGTATAAACATGTTTACTGAGGTAAACAAGAGTAGCATTAGTCACTATGTCCAATTTAAAACAAGTGAAGCACATATTTTCAATCTATTTCAAAGCACAGAAGAAACCATATATCCTATACAAAAGATTAAGTATCAGTATCACATACATGAAATGATTTCATTCAGTAATAAAAGTGTCATTTTCCTTCGTTCTGCAATGTCTTTGTGAATACAAGCTTCTGAGAACCCATGGAAAAAATTTCAGTCAATACACTCAATACTCTACATGAAACCCAGCTTTCTCTTGTAAGAGACTGCATTTACAGACCTTGTCACAACAAGGTCCTTGATGTTATCGAAGCAATTTCAAGATACTTTAATCACCGGCAAAACTCAGTAACCTGACAAGAGAAACCTGGGCCAAGAAGATTTCAGTAACTTGAAAGGAAGGTTATTGACTGATGTAATTTCATTTGGATGTGACTGAATCCAATTGATCTGCTTTTTGCAATGCATATCTTCCCTCTGCAGCTGGTGCTATCTGATGCAGCGTGGAAGTGCAAGCAGTGACTATCCCTTTCCACTTCAAGCAAAACTCTTCCTCCTGCTATTATTTAGAAAGAGCACACAAGGAAAGCATTTTCAAGTTTAATCTCTGTACTCACTGTAAGGAAAAATATTCATCTGAATGCTAGGCCATGAATTTAATTGAGTCTTGTGACTGCTAGCACATTCATTAACTGGTTAGAAAAAGAGGTTGTAAAACAAACATTTTTTATTATTTACCAAAATACTGAGTAAGGGCTTGTAAAACATGAGGTCATATCACAGTACAAAATTTATTCTCAATCCCACTGCACTATATCATGTAATCTACCTTGTAACAGATTGTACATATTTTCAGATGAGTACTTTTGTATGCAATGAGAATAATAATTTATAAACACAGATATGTTGCACTTATGAAATCAAATCTTCCAACATAAGTTTGGTTTACAACAGTTCTAACAGAAAATACGTATTAGCAGAAACTTCACAAGTGATATTAAGTTTAAGTAGCATAAACCTTCTGTAGAAAAAAATATGGTATAGATGGAAGTTAACAAAGCCTTTAGGAGAAATGGGTGGGCCACCATAAATCCCGTTTGTGTAGCCTGGTGTGCTGCTGAACACCAGATATGTTACATTTAATGTAATGGTAACATTTTGTCAGAATTAAGGGGAATACAGATTGAGACTGACACGCACCTCAAACTCAGAGTGGTTTGCATGTATGTGTATTCTCTAACGAAGATATATTCTCCAAAATTCAGTGCAGTTCTTACAACTCTTTTTTTTTTTTTTCTTGAGGTAATTTTAACATGTTCACTTTCTTATGCATTGTAAAAATTTAATAAAGCTGGTAAGGAAAATACATCGCATCTAGATGACAGAACACTTACTTTAAAACTATATCCAAATATACATCTTAAAATATTCTCAAAGAACCTGTGACTAAACTCCTTACATACACTGGTTACTGTTTTCTGCTTATTTCCAAACATGCATTGAGTGAGATAACATCTCCACTGCAGTTTCCATAGTAATCATATATTTACAAGCTTGCATCATAATTCAATTCTTCAGTGTTACATTACAGCATCAAACTGTTTTCTTCCAACACTACAACTTCTATCAAATCAGGATTTAACTTCAGACATTTTGTCTCTCATTCAAGAAGTGATCTTTTTCAGAATAACTTGAGTAACTGAATATTGCTGAATAACATACTTGTTATATGATAATGAAACTGTATCTGAATCAGTATGTGGCAATAGATGTTGCCAGCAATATGCAACTGGCAGGCCAACTTCTTAAAACAGTACAAACCAACATTTCATGAAAGGTGTCTCACTTTAATGAATGACTAAAAACCGAAATACAAATTTTAAATGTTAGTCATAAACGCTGCTTTCTGTTTTAACATAAAACAGAATTTTATATTTAAGGATATACTAAAGTGCCTTTCAATCTCTGTTTAAATGACTAATAGTAGTCCTTATAATACTGTGATACACAGGACAAATTTATCGATGAACAGGTGTATAAATAACCCAAAAGTAACCGTGTGATAAAGTCAGTGAGATGCAACTAAAATTCTCCTGAAACAGCACCTTCTCCAAAGCAATGCATTTACCAAATGCTCCATTTTCACAGTTCACATGCTGTCTTGGTTTTGAAAGTGAACAGATGGGGAGTCTTATTAAATGCCTATATACCCTGACAGCAAAGTTACATAGTATGTTTAATTATTTCACCCAACAAGATGGATTTAACACGCAGAAATGTCAAGCCAACAAAAGAAAAGGCAAAGGCAATGTAAGCACAGACATTCAAAAATCTATTTCAACTATGGAAGTACACAGCAATTTGGTTTAAGGACAGAATGTTTTAATTTTGACTGTGTGAAAATTAGTCTTTCATAACAAAACGTTTTGCTTCTTAAATAATTGAAATGCCTTTTTGCAAAAGCTTTAAGAATATAAAGCCATCTATAGTGGCAGGAACATTCAGTCTGCTGTGACACAGCACGCTCCCAACACATGTTCCCAGAGAACCCTCAACACAACCCTCAGCATCAACCACTTCATCTGCATGATCCCAAAGCAGGCTAAAAGCCTTTGGATTCTGTTCGTGATAATAATTAAAGGTCATCTTCCACACAAAATTATGTCTTGCATAAACAATGTGCAATTAAGACTTAACCTATCAGTAAACTAAGTTAAAAGTATAGCCTCAAGAAAAAGTTTACATTTTATATATTACACAATTTATTTTTCTTATGAGTACTGCCTCTCGCAGTTTCTGTTACTATGAGAACTGTGTACTTTCATTACTATATAAATATACTAACATACTATTAATCTTTCTTATCAAAACATTTATTGGAAATAAAAAACGTCTTTCAAATATAAAGCTGGCTTTTGCTTATTATTGTTACTGTCAAGATACACTGTGAGAAATACTTTAATTAGGAGAGTTATAATACAATGAATTAGATTATTAGATTCACAGCTATTAAAAAAGAAAAAATGAATAGTCTTTTACAATCAAAAATGGACCAAAAGACAAAAGGTGGAAAGAATCCAGCTTCCAGTTCAGTATATTAAATAACATCTAAATAACTTCTCTGTTTGTTTTTATGGAAAAGCAGACAAAGTCATTTTTTTGGCTTGACTTTATCATGGGGGAGAGATGACTTCTGACAGGAAAATCTAAATTTCATTCCAATGCCTAAATTTTAACAATCAACAGTCACCGCCATGGTGTAAGGGAGCTGCAGAGCCACTGGACTGTATGGTGTCACACCACTGTTAATGAAAATGCAGGCTTAAGCAACTAAGGTAGACATCCGTTATCGATGGTTTACTGGTACCTGCGAAGCATTTAGAACCTCCTGTGTGACTTTGATGTGTTAAGATCCAAGCATGACTATCAGAGTGCCACAAGACAAGCCAAAGTAGGAATTCTGGTTTCCAGCTCAGCCATTCTATCGAGCTTGTATCTAAAAGGCAAGCTGCTCCACCGCAGGTAACAGGTGTCATGATACCCATTCATCTCAGACTAAAACACAGATTCAGTTGGAAGAGATAAGCAATGTATTTTTCCTTCATTTTAAAAGTAACTACTTCTCTGAGACACATTTATAGGCTTTCTTCCTCCCCAAACTCCCACTACTAAAACCCTTAAAATTGCCTAACAGTTCTGCTGTGAACCATTCTAGTCTCTAAAGCATCGCCTCTTTACCAAGCTGCTGTACAGCACAACAGTTTAAAATCTGTACTGCACTTACTGGAATGACTGTGAAATGCAGAAATCAATTAAGACCAGGTTCTATTTATAGTTCAGCCTGAGAAGATTCATGACACTACTGGAATTTTATTGGAACATTGTGTCCAGAGAACAAAGGGAAGTGTAAGTACGGTCTCTTATCACTGCTACAGTTTAAAAATTACAGAAGAATTTACTGCTTCATCATGAACACTACTTAAGGGCTGCATCGTGGCTTTGGAAAAGGAAACCTTGTTAAAGGAACTGTGAGGCAGAATCCTAAAGGTAACTCTGA
This sequence comes from Anser cygnoides, assembly GCF_040182565.1. Lineage (NCBI taxonomy): Eukaryota > Metazoa > Chordata > Aves > Anseriformes > Anatidae > Anser > Anser cygnoides. Next base: position 29,140,180 of record NC_089874.1, on the reverse strand, counting down.
CCAGGTGACAGGACTGATATTTACATGGAAATCTACTCACAGATCAGGAATACACATTCCACTGTGCAGATCAGGAAATCCAGCAGGTCTGACTGCTTAAGCAAGAAGCTTCCTACCAAATTAAATGTGCAAAATGAGTGGTGGTAACACATAAGAAATGAAAACAAGTACAAGTTCACAAGAGAAGTATTAAGAAGTTGTTTGAGCACTTAAAAAGACAAAATTCAGAAGCAAAATCCTAGATGAATCCAACGAGAAACAAAAAGGAGTTCTACAAGAATGACAGCAGTGAAAAGTTCAGAGAAAATATGGACTGGTTTTCAAATGACAGCACAGAAGGGGCTGATGTACTTAATGTATTTGTGCCCAACGCCTCAGCCTGCTCAGTAAAAACTTGCTTCCAGATTTCCACATATATCAGTGTGACAGAGGGAAGAGAAGGACAGCTGATAGCAGGAAAGTAACAAGTCAGCATCTACTCAGGCTGAATATATTCATATCCACAGGGGATTATCCAACAGTTCTGAAAGGGATGCTTGCTACCTCTGTCAGTCTCCTGCGTAAGATCTAAGAAACACCATGGCAGTCAATACAAAAAATGCTAAGACATGCCCATCTTAAAGAGCTAAGGCACGCTCTTTAAAAAAGGGCAATAAGTAGGAAAAGTAAGGACCTAGAAAGCCATAGGCTGGTCAGCCTCGAGAAAGATCAAGGAGCACGTCCTCTTGGGATCCATTTTCAAGCATGTGAAAGACAAGAAACTAACCCAGAAAAGTTATCAAAGATTAACCAGGGTAGACGGGTTAGTCATGCTTGATCAACCTTACTTACTGCCTTCAATGATAAAATGATTGGTGATGTGAATGAGGGAAGAGCAGTGGCAACGTACCAAAGTATGCACAGCATAAGGCTTTTCAGCCTCCTAAGCATCTGCATTACTAACTCAAGTACAAGATTGCATGCATCGGTTGAAAAACAGCTGGACTGCTGGGGTCAAAGAGCAGCAGACAATAATAAATAGCTTGAGATCTGGATAGTGTCCATTAACAGACAAGCTACCACAGGGGTTGATTTCGGGGCTAACATAGATTGCTACCTTAATTAAAGATCATCATAACGAGACAAAATTCACCCTCTGCAAATATGTGAAAGGCGATAACTGAAGAAGGGTGGTTGAAACATTGAACAGTAAAGCTTCAATCTACAATTTGCTCTAGAAACCTGAGGACTAGATCAGTAGAAAACTGTGAAGTTTATCAAGAACTGTGAAATTCTACATCACGAGGGAATACCTCCATGCATCAGTACAGACTGAGAACCAACTGGCTGTGTCACAGACCTGCTAAAGGAATCGGGAGGTTAAACTCAAACTCTGTATGATTCAGCAGAAGTGGAACCAGCAAATCAAGGGAGGTTGTTATTTCTTTCTACCCAGGGCTAATGAGACTGAGCTTAAAATACAGCATACAACCTGCAAGGAGGGGCTAGGGGATCAGACTCCATTTAGTCCTGAAGAGAGGACACCAAGGGGTGAAACAGGGGGATCCAAGTGCAGCCCACAACCCTTCGAAGAGCAGTTACAACGGCAGTGCAGCCTCAGTCTGACTGATGTCGCATGGGTTGACTGACACAAGCTTGGGAGGCTTAAAGAAGACATTAGGAGAAGCTTCTTTATTACAAACAGTGAGGTACTGTGAGAGCTTATGCAGTGAGGGGACTTAAGACTCAGCTTATCACAAACACAGATTACCTGCCCTGCTATTCACAGTGCTGTCTGAAAGGGAGACAAAGCTATAGGGCCACTGGAGGTCCTACCAACGAACCATTATACAACTACCTTTCTCTCCTTCTAAAGTCTAGTTCTGAATAACCTAACAGAATAATGATTAGGCAAAATAGTTTTAGCTTTCCTGTGCAGTTTGAGATATTAGGTCAACATTTTTTCATAGGAAATTTGTCATCAGTGCCCCTAATTACTGAACCCAGGAGCTGGCCAGCACTGTGGTGACCTCGGTTCCTCAACAACAGTATGGGGTCAGAAAGAGCCTGCAGACCTACAAGCTAGATGGGAAATGGTCAAGCGAGAAATTATGATAATTTGTTCTCAATATTCTAAGCACTTTCATTTCAGGTGCTGGAAGGTAATCTCTACATCTGCCATCACCTCAAGTATTGCTGACTCCTATGATGAGGATGGCAAGCAGCTATGTTGAAAAAAATTGTAATGCTCAGATTCTGGGTCAGTAGTGGATTTCTGTCAGTTACAATGAATAGCAAGATATTTTTTTTCCCACAGCCCTCTTGAAGACAGCATCTGACCATCCACATGCCAATACTTGATTTCTAAGAGGTGTCCAAGACTGATTTATAATCAGTCTCATTTGCAAAAGCAGCAAAATACTATGCCCCTGATGCCATCCTAAAATTCGAAGGCACTTGTACAATAAAGGCCTTTTTCTTTGATGAAAAGCAATTTTATATTCTACTGAAACCTGGAAAGTATAAACATTTCACCAAGTAAAAGCTGAGAAAAGACTCTGTTAAAACCTTAAAAGTTTAAGTTGTATAACTGTGAAAATACCTAAAGCATATTTGTAGACATCAAAAAAAAAAAAAAACTAGTATTACTCGTGTATATTTATATTTACAAATCTGCAATAAAAAAAACTCACATATGAAATGGCCTAACTAAAAAGTTCCTAGTTGCATTTACAAACAAAATATGAAGTCAGAAAAGTATGGAAAAAACAATGCATTTGCTTGCTCGCTTGCACAACACACACATATACACACTCCTGTATTTTAAAATATACATCTTAATACTGGGAGGTGTTTTTTGTTGTTGTTATTTTTGTTTCTTGTTGTTGTTGTTGGTTGGTTTTGTCCTCAAAAGGCCAGAAAGTTTTTTCAAAATGCCCAGATCGATACAAAATTGGCTGACTGATGCAGAAAGACAAGATTGATATAGAAAAGCTGGGATGTGTTTCAAAGTACATTTGCTTTACTTATAATGTACATTTTTCATAGATTTCCTATTATAATTTTTAATAATTTTCAGTCTTCATTTTTAAAACTTCCTAAAACAAGTCTCTGAATGAAAAAGAACTAAGAATAGAATATGAAATACACAAAACCCTTACAAATTACTGTTGCCTTTCAAACTTTTTCTGCAGCATGCAAGAATTAGTGATAGTTTTTCCAAATGAAGCCATAAGTTAACAAATATACATAAACAGATACATTTGCATTTATGTAAGAATCCAGCTATATACAAAAAAATCATACATTGCTTCTGAAAAGAACTATTTACAACAGCAACTGTTAAAAAGTGTCATATAATATTCTGTGCCACAGCTGAAGATTCAGATGTCATCCATAAACCTTAAAAGCAATGACAGACTACTTACTTGTCTTAAATGTTAATAATTAAAAGATTAATGCTAATAATTAACAGATTCTCTACATAATACAACTGATGAGAGTGTACTACGAAGCAAAGAGTTGCAAACACAGAGCATCTAAATATTATATAATAATTTCTAAGAAAACTAAAACAAAATCAGTGAAATAATACCATGATATATGATGTAACATATAAACCGTTTTTCCCCTCAAACAACATAAAAGGGGATCTCTGACAAAATTATTTTATTCCGACAAACAGGAAAGTCATGAAAGAGATTTTTTTTCAGATTTTTAGCAATGTTATTTGCATTGCAGTCTTGAATATTACTTTCTGCAGGTGCATCACCAACACTGTACAGGAAGCATGAAGTGTGGTTTGTTTCAACTGAATCAAAAGTTGCAGTAACTTTTTTAGATAGAAAACGTTATTAAATATTAAATTTAGATATATTTTTAATATATATTCTCGTTATATTATTTCGTGGCAGTGAAGTCTCTAAAAAGAAATCTAAAGCAAAACAAGTCAGTAGGGTGAACTGATGGCTCACTCAATGCCATGCTGGGTGCAAAATGAATCAAATTATTTTTCCATTTTACCAGTCCCCTAAGCTTTTGTTACTACTGTGGTTGGGCACTTTCAGCCAGATCTCTTCCACAGTACAGTTCCCTCTGAACCATGCCAATAAAACCTATTTAGTGGAGGCAGATATTAAACTGCTTTTTAATTAGTAACAGGCTTGAGTGCCTTTCTAATAGTGAACTTATAAATTTCTGTCTTCAAAATATGAATTTGGGGACAAAATTTGAAATAAGAGAAGATCAGACATCATTCTGCACAACTTAGGATGGAGTATTTGGCCTTTTGCCTTATCAATGGTCCTAGTCAGTCTGTAATGCCTCTGTACCCCCCCCTTCCTTTTCACTATTTTTTGTCTCAAGAAGCAAACACCACAGACTGTGAATGACCCATTGGAATGATGGATATATGAAAGGCAAAAATAACGGATACAAAGAAGTTAAAGAATTTGACCTGAAGAAAACTGTCAAGTGCTTGAATCTGTGACTGTGATAAACTGATTTCTGAAATATATTCTTTCTCACTTATTTTTTGGGAACAGAGAAAAATGAAAACATCCCAAATGAGGCCTACAATAGTCTATCTATTTTTCAATTCGTTGTTCAAGATAGATGAAAGGTACCATGTAACATCAAAGAAAGCATATAAAAACCTGGAGACAGAGAAACTCAGCCAAACATGTTGTTCATGGAGGACGATTAATCGATATACATTTGATTAGTTAAGTCATATACCCAACATTTTCCTGGATTCAGAAGGTAGTATTTCTAAGCATGCAAACTGAATACATTATAACTAATTACATAAGCTATGCTAATTATGGTTTAGCACTGGCTTCTCATTAATGCTTCCTGTGAAGTGTGTTTTTTCTTGTTCTCTCTTTTAAAACACAAGCATTTTCTTGTCCAATTAAGAGTTTTACTAATATTTTGATCAATCAGGAAAACACACAAACAAAAAAAAAACAACAAAGCAGCAGAATCAATCTTTTTCTATTTGGTGTACTTTAGCACACAGCGAATTTTTCTTCAAATCATAGAGCGATGTATATGAACATAAAAAACACCACAGAGGCCACCAAGTCTAGCTTGTGTTCTACACCTCTCAACTTGTAAGTGATTTTGGCAGAAATTGTTTTAAAACAACAACACTGCACATGCTGATATTCAAATGCTACTACTAGGAAGCCAATGGGAAGGGAAAAAATCACCTTGAAGGAGACTTGGGGATGAACACTTTCTTCTATCCAAGTATCTATCAAAGAGAACTTTTATAAGCATAATACATATCCTCTGCCACACAGACCAATAAAGCAGCTGAACATAAGAAGATGCCATTTTTCAGTCATCCACTGCCCATCTCGGCTCTGATGTCTCTACCATAGCAAACCTCTCTCTCAACATAGACTTCCTATCCACAGCTCCCTCTCCCCGGATCTTTCAACAGTTTTAGTATCTCTCCCTCTTCCAACCATGATCCGCATAGTTTTCTTTCTCTAAGCAGCCCAACTTCTTTCTTTCAAGCCCTGGAACCTAAACAATTTGTATTTTGCTGCCTTTCCACATCCACTTACAGCGATCTCTCAATTCTATTTGTCCTTATTTACCATCCACTCAGGTCCTTCTCCAGCCCACCAATCGCAATCCCACCATGATCTGTCTCTGCATTTGTCACTGGGTACCAGTCTTTTTGCCCAGACAACCACAGCTCAAGGACTCATCTGTCTATGACCCAAAGCCATGTTTCATACAGCACATCTGCATGAGCTTGGCTTAGCTTTACTGAATAAAGAAGTTTAAGATGTAAGAGTACAGAAGTCAAACTGCTAGGTAAGTAAAACATTTCATTGCATCCGTTGATTTAAAATGGTATAAGGTTAAGTGACTCAAGAAAACATAAAAAAAACATGAAAGCCCTGAGAATACAATGGAGAATCTGAAGACACCAGTTCAGCAAGATCAGAATCAACCTGTTCCAAGGAACAACAGTAGCTGAAACATCTCCACCTTACCAATGGCTGCCTGACCAACAGCGATTCATCAGATGTCTGCAGTGGGTCTGATATTCACACAAAAGCTTGGCCCAGCAACACGCTAGTCCTCACCATACATAAACATACAACTGCAATCACCTATGTTACGTATACTCTTCCTGCATCTGCGTATGACAAAAGACGACCAAAGAGACCCAGCAGAGGGCTAGCTACACACTGCCCAAGTTCACTGTCCCCTTTTATTCTTCTTGCGTACCACCTATCCACTCTGCATCCGAATCAAGCAGACTTCATGTACCAGTCACTGGCACCACAGTTAGGCTGGCTCACATAATGCTGCTCAAAGCACCAGTGAAAAAAGATCTGAAAAAGAGCTGTAGCAAGGCTCTGGTAATTCTGAGGAAACTGTTCCTCTCGCAACAATTCTTAAAGGCTTCCAATTTTCCAGACTGCATCAAATTGACACGGATGTATTTCTTTTCTATCCTTGGGAAAGAAAGGGATGTCTCTGATGAAAAACTTGAATTCACTTTTCTCCTTGAAGACCTACGTGCATATTTGTTGTGCAAATATGGCATAACATATTGGGAACAACAATAACAACCTGGGAAATTCAATGCACTTGCCCAAAATCTCAGAAACAGATTAACATTTTTTCCTGAAAAGAGGCAGTATATCAAGGGTACATGAGAAATATGGAAAATTTTGAGTTGGAATGATTAATGAGTATTACAAGCAGTAAGAAACAGAAAATGGGGTCTGGTACTGCAATTGCCACCACTGCCCAGCATATCTAACTTTCATATGTACCAGTGCCAGCTGCAGACCTTCAGAGTAAGCTTTGATGTGGTTCAGTCATGGACATTTCATTTGAGCATTTCACCATTCCCTTTTTTCGCTGCCTGTAAGCAAACTCTTTATAATTCAATCACTGTATAGAAGTATTCTGTGCATTATTCATGATTCTTAGAGAAAGCGAGTAGTTAGCTTCCACTGTTTTAGAAATAAAAATAGTAATGCGACATTAAGTTGACAATAATAATGTTTTGAACAGTATCGCTAACATATAAAGCCCACCAGCTTCACACAAACATTTTCACATATAGTAGACTGAGAAAGAGTACTTCAAATACTTTTAACATGAATTGAAATACATTGAAAATACTGTGCTGCTTAATTTCAGAATTTTATCAATCTTCATTACTAAAAATTTAATTATTATTTCATATACATTGGTTATATGTGAAATTTAAGATATAAAAATGAAGGGAAAAGAATTTTTCCTAAAGCATCTCATTAAACAGTGAAACTAGTTTTGAATAAAAAATGAAGATAGTATTTTCATAATTAGAATGAGACAGATACTTAGGTAGAACAATGTACACAAGCCATTAATTGATTTTCAAAATAAAGAACTGGCCTTTAAAAAAAACAAATCTTATGTGATTTCTATGGGAAGTAGGACCAATTGAAAAAAGAGAGAACGATAAGTACCAATTACTATAAACTTTATCCACATTTCCTTTCCCACAAGATGCAAAACACGTTGTTATGAACACCCAGCAACCAAACAGACCGGCACAGGCTGATGTGCCACCTTCTTTCAGAGCAGAATTGGGATGAAATGACAGTACACAGAACACAGGAATGCCTAACAAACAGTTTGTAATCACCTATGCTGACCACTCTACACACGTGCACACCCAGATATGCTTATCAACAGCCTACACAGAGATATGTGCTGCTACACACAGGGTGAAAATGAGGCCAGAATAGTTTTGACACAGCTTCGGAATGAATGGCTAACGCACACAAACTATTCAGATCAAGGCTTCAAGAAACTATGATTTGTATCAGGAAAAAACCCTTACAGTTAGGGCTCTTCTGACACACCACAGAAAGCCAGTTCACCCAATCCCCACTTTGTTTGCAATAAATGGGGGAATCCTATCTCTGAGCAGGGATGACGGGGTACAGTTTACCTTTATGGAGAATTGATTTATGTTTTTTTCCCCTCTACACCCAAAGCACCAGTTCTAGGCTCCCCAGCATATGAAAGACAATGGACTTACTGGGTTAAGTACAGCAAAGGATGAATATGAAAATGATCAAAGGCAATGGAGCATCTGTCATACAAGGAAAGGCTGAGAGGGCTGGGACTGTTTGGTCTGGAGAAGAGAAGGCTCAGCAGGGAACTCCCTCTAATATCAGAAGCAGTTTTCGTTGGTGTTTTTTCACTTGCTTGGATTGGGGCTTTGTTTGTTTATTGGTTGGCATTTGGTGTTGTTTGTCTGTTTTGTTTTGTTTTAGGGTGAGGAAGGTCAAAAAGAACAGGCTGCCCAGAGAGGCTGCAGAGACCCCAGCCTTGGAGGGATTCAAAACCCAGCGAGCCCCCGCCTGGAGAAAGCTGCTCCAGCTGACCTTGCTTTGAGCAAGGGGACTGGGAACCAGCTTTAGAGGCCTCTGCCAATAGCAGCTATTCTCTGATTCTGCCTTGAATAAAAGTGAAAATGGTTCAGACGAGCCTTTCAGAGTTAAAGAAAATTAGTCCTACAGTTTACTTATTGTTCTTTAATGTGAAAAACTAAGATTACCACAGGAGTTTTAAAAGCCCGCAGGTTTTCTTATCTCTTTTTCACAGCTAGAGTTATTAAAAGAACTGTCAGTAGGTACCAGCAGACGACAGGCTGTTTTTATGTAAATTTAAACAACTTTACTATGACTGGTTGCAAAGTAACACTTTTTTTTCCCCATTTCATTTGCTTTTTATATTAAGATATTAAACTGCTGCTTTCCCACTTTTTACATACCAGTAACAGCACAATCTCTCCAAAATGCAGAAAAATGTCAATTATCACTGGATTGATTCACAACACACAACTGGACTACTAAAACTGGCACTATTGATTTTATCCATGTGAAACCTAAAATCTTAACAGATACAGCATTTCCTTTAAAGTAGACATTAAATACTTTTTTCCTCGAACGCTTAACATCCCTCCACGGACTCCTACGTTTAACAGTTACAAATTACTTAGTCCTCATCAAGCCAGAAAAATCTAGAAGTTGCTCTCTTTTCCTGTCATTTAGTGTTAGATAGTCTTCAAAACTTAAGCAAACGGATTTATAAATAAGGTTATTCCTGATGCAATTTCTCATCCTGTCGCTGAACTCAGTTTGTTATTCTTTCTGAACATCTTCAAAACTTATCTATTCTTTTTCAGCATTACTTTTTTGGTCACATTGTGTATCATCCTCAAATACCTTCATCCTTCCTGCTCTGAGTCTCAACGTAGTCCAATAGTACTGCAAAAATACATCCCATTAGAAAGTCATGTCCAAAACCGTCTCTATACTGGAAACAAGAAGTCCACTGAAATTCTGACTTTGACTATCAAGTTCATAAAGACCGAGTTTAAACTTTCTTATTATTGTTATTTTAACTGCCTTTTACCAGGCATAAGCCACAAGCCAGCACTCCCACGTGGTTCTGCTGATCTGCATGCTCTGCACTAGATGGAAAAATGCAGTCAGGAATCTTATCCATTCTCTTTTATGTTTTATTTGCCTTAACTGCTGAGCAGAGATGGGATATTAAACAAGCGGTCCATATCACAGGGTCCAAAGAGACTTCCATTTTGAGGCCTAGAAAGGCATAATATAGGTATACCTATGAAACAGAAGATTTAACTCCTCTCCTATATTTCCCTAGGTAGCAACATCAGGACCAGGCATAATTTGTCTCTGAATTTTAGTAACAAGAACACTTTAGAAAGCTCTTCAGATTCATGAGATTTTTAAATCCAAGGATAAACCTTGGCTGCCTTTTACACTGAAGCGTGCACTTTTATTCATACAGTTTTTTCTAACCAAATTATAATTAAGCTTCTGCTATGCAATTTTGGTGCTGCTATTGCCAGCTTTTATAGCTGTATTAAATTGTTAGCAAACAACTAAAGGCTGCCAAAACAATTTAATCATACCTATTTCATTTTTAATAGTCTTTTGTAAGGAACAGCTCTGAAGTTATTGTTTAGATATTATGGTCAAATAAATGGCAACAAATTTTATCAATTATGTTACAGCCATCGGGATTTTTGCAATTAATTTAGGAAATTCTATAAAATGAAGGCTGTTAGCTATCAGTCCACTGGTATCACTGAATTACATTTGTATTTACTACTCTCTATTCCAGCTAAAACTGAGCAATACTTCAAACTTTTAAGTACCAGTACTGCATTCCCCTTTGGCTATCACTACCATTTCGACTGCCTCTCAAAACTCTTAAAACCAGAAATGCCTCATCCAATGTGTTTTACCATATGTGGGATGCTGAAGGTTTCATGAAGTCCTGAAAGTGCTATCAGATGCTACAGGGTTTTTGTAAGACACACCCCACCATTAAAACCCAACTGTACATAATAGCTTTCAGGAAAAGTACAGGGCTAGCTGTCTCTGTTCACTTTTCACTACAAATCTTTAAATAACATAAACTATTTTGGTTTTAGATTTCAACCTAATGTTCCAGATTTCAAGGTTTTTGATTTCAAATGAAGAACTGAAATTCTCAGCCCAGAAATGACTGAAGATTATTTTGACTTCTTGTCACCTCCAGCATGTCTTCTTGACCATCCAATAAATGATGTGACAGCAAACATGTTCCAACATGTTCCAACTTCTTCTCTCTCAAGTGAATCTCTAAATTTGTTTCTAGTGCCCCCTAAAGGAAACATACAATGATACCAATAATTACCCAACACATTAAAACTGGATGGGAGAAGGATAAAAAGAAATGAAGTGCCAAGCTCTGTTTTAGGAGGATAAAATTGTACACAATGCTAGATATAAGCAAGGCTTTTCATCAGTTCTGAAACAGGAAATCAAAAGCTGCCAAAGGATGCATGAACCGCAGCTTCAGACAATTAATTTTTCCTGTCCAACCACACTTATGTGTATTACTTTAGATGTAGACAAGCTCTTGTATGATATCAATGTTTTTCCCAATCCATACAAACGTAGCCTTTTCCAAGCGACAAATGCTGACCTTTCAGTGTGCTATGGTTGTTCATACTTTGCTCTCTTCTACAGCAATTTCTAATAACATAAATCAAAAATGACATACAGAAATAAGTGTACTGTGCTGTATAGCTGATGTGTAAGGTCTCTGTGATAGCTAATTAGAAAGAATGCTTTGCTGAATTATCATACTTCAAATGCAATTACTGCAGAGCAACAACATAAATTAACCTTACAGAACAAGGCGTTCAATACTGTTGCTGAAGATACATACATTTCCCTTCCCCCATAATCAGTAAAATTCAATATGAGAAACAATGAACATCTAGAATGGCTTTGTTTTTATCTTCAGAAGAGAATAGTGATTTCTGTAATAGAATTCAAATGCTTGGCCACCCTTCTTCTACTTTCCTAACCTAACTTTTGTTTTCTTTTAATGAGAAAAGGGAAAGTCAGCAAAACAAAATGTCACCATTAAATCATTTCACAGCATTTTGTGTCAGAAATGTAATGGAAAATGCGCACATCACAGGAAAGGTTACTGTTCTTCCAGAACATCTTTTCACTTGGTTCAAGGCACATCTCTCTATGTAACTGTGTAGGCACTACTGATGGTTGTTCTCCCTGGGCTTAATTTGGCAGTTGAAGGATTGTGGCATTTTCACAAAACCACTGTGCAGTGATTTTAGTGGTTATCTGGCTGAAAGTGATGCTATGATTTAGAATAATTACTCTATTTACGTGCAATGGTAAAAGTCAGTTACGACACCATACTCCAGTGTTAGCTTACAGTTTACTGCTCCTTTCCTTAATATGGCATCACATCAGAACTCAGAGTCAGAAGGAGAGCAATTTATTGTTCGTGTTCCTCAACAGTAAACTACGTACGGGATAAAAAAGCATTGTTATACTTAGTTTAACTGACAATTCTGAGAAAAGAAGAAAATAAGTGTTCAGCCAGTTAATCAAAGAACAGAAAATTAATTTACGCTTGACCTTTACATTGTTACAACCAGCGATACGAAAAATAGAACATACCCATATTAGTCTCTGCTCAAAGCCTTTCGATATTCTTGAAGCAAACAAGCTTTTTTTTTTTTCTTCCATATCCTTTCTACAGCCTTTCTTTTCAAAGCTACGTGAACTTACTAGGTGTTCCTCAACATGAAGCCAAAGAGAAGCTTGAAAATTTAGCTGCAACTGTATTCAAGTCAGAATGGCGAAATTCTTGAATTGTATTTTTCTCATCTTCATATGACAATATCCAAACAACATTTGCTCAAATGACATGACTTCAAGGCAAAGAGCAAGTATAAAAAAAAAATCCATTCAAAGGTAAACATTTAGAAAAAAAATCTGAACAAGAAGAATGAGATTGTTATAAAGTAATGACGTGCTACCTGAAACACTCAGTGATACTGAATTCCTGTTTTAGTATGGAATCTTGTCTGTGGCTTTTTGAATGGCCTGAAGCAATTCAGACATAAAAACATAATTTTTACTGATATGAGAATATAAAGGAAACACACGAAGTGATAAAAGTAATAGTAATGATCTCAGTCGCTCCAAAGAAGTTAGTTTTATTAATTGTAAGGCAAAATAAAATCTGAATCTAGCCTTGGATACAGTACAGGTGTTTTAAAAGAAAAATTAATCACAAAAGTCATGTAAAAGAAAAACAACAAAATGAATAATTACTTTAATCTAGATCAATCAATCTGTAACTTCAATGGCTACAAAAATATGGAACCAAAGTAAGACCATCGACAGTAGACAAAATTAAAAATGGAACAGATACAAAAATTATGCTAAAATACAGGAACAATGCGGACACCTAGCACTCTGCTCCTTTCCACAAAAAGCAAAAGACATTCTATAAAAAGATTAATATACTTGTAATATTCTCAAGTTCGTCTTTAGCAGATTTTATATGCAAATTATTTCGGCTATCTTAAAGTTTTATTACAAAAAATTAATTTCTCCTGTAGCATATGCATATGCTACAGAACCCCATCTTTACCAAGTACATCATGATGCTAAAGCGGCATTGCAGGAGGAACTTCTTTGTTCTTTTTTATTGTCTATGTTTTTAAAAGTACATTCTCCAGTATGCAGCTCTGAAATATAATTCTGAGGCTACAGAATTATTATGCTAAAAAGAACAATAATGTTGCATATAAAAGTAGATTATTATCCACAGGTATCCACAGATTATTTCAGTTAATAACACCATACGGAAACTCTCAATTTAGTCCCAAATTAACAACTGCATGCATTTTTGCTCCATTGATTTATTAATGAAAATTTGCACTATATGATACTTTAATCATGTGAATAACAACCATGGCTGATGCTTAGAAAAGTGACTCAAAACCTTTAAGCTCCCTGTATCTTTAATGGCTTTTCGCATGTGAGCTTTTTCAGTGAAGCTTTTCACATGAGCTTTTTTTCTCATTTTACATCACATTTTGAATACTGTAGATGGAGTTTTTGCACCAGTAGTTCAGGCTTCCTACTAACAAACCCCACACAGATTAATTAACTACAGATCAAAGAGCAGTAAAAGTAATGGCCAGCAGTAACAAAAGTGAGAAACAAAATAAGTGCATACCAGTAAGAATTATTATTTTGCATATTAGGATTTCTTACTCAAATAGTTCATAATTAACATTACAGTTCTGTGAATGGGTATGTAGAAAACTGACTCTCTAAATCCTCACTTCACACTAATTGTGACAAGACAAAACCAATGCTGCAGTGTTTAAATGGTTATTGTTTCCTGCCATTGTCTTCTACCACATTATTTTACTACCTGACCACAAATGTTTTCAAGCTATAAATTTCTTAAGTGTTTTAGTTTCATGGCTTCTGTAGCAATGGCTCAATTTAACACTGAAAAAAAAAAAAAAACGAATTGATAAAGAATTTGGTATTTGTTTTCTGAGCATCTTGTACTGTGATGTGCTCTGATTTGATAACCTTGCTGCACTCAAGTTACTGAAGAAGTTTGGACTGAATGATGGAACATCTGACACACTCAAATACCAGCTGAATTGGATGACTTGATAAAAGAAAAAAATCTTAAGAATACCCACAAAAATAAGAAGCAACTGACCCTATCAATATATATTTAAATCTTTTGCAGCCATAATATATAACTGATAATACTAATAATTACTAATACTATCTGGTAACGAGATTGGGAAATCGTTTGCTAGGTCATCTGCCTTCCCTTTGCTGTTATAGATGATGAAATTCCACGTTCTCTGCATCTTGTTTCATTGAAGTAATTTTAATCTTCTGATAAACCACCTCATTCAGGGACCTTCTTTTCTAAAGAAGGATCTTTGCTGTAAGCAATGAGTGAATCAGGAGAGCCTCAGTATTATATTTTTTATTTTTATAAATTCTTCTGAACTTCAGGAGTTTGAGAAGAAAAAAGGTATGGGAGGGGTGCACATATTCTCTAAGGCAACAAGAAGAATAATATATAAATCCTAAAATACCTAGCTGTTCTGGGAACAGACGACAACTACCAATATAGTGTAAAGCTCTAACGTACAAATATGTGATTGCAGCATAGACTTGAGGAAGCAGCTGTAACTGAGAGAAGGAAAACTATTTATGAAAAGTCAGTGATCAAAAAAGGTAAAATATTGTTAGTAGAACAGAGACCATGCCTAACTTTTAGAGCACCATACTGCCTCAGGACATTTTTTTCTTTTAATTAAAGTGTTTGCCCTAGAACATTAGCTTACTGAAAAACAAAAACTGTACAAAAATCTGTGGTATTTCAGTTCGAATAAAGTCTTTTGTGAAAAAAATGCACATTTTTCATTATACGTTTTCTCTTGCTATCTAGCATAAAAAGAACCACTTTTTAGAATGACGTAAGTGACAGAAAAAATGATGCAACAGGTAACTTAAGCAATTAGAAAAGTTAATACGCAGAATGAATCCCTGTAAATTATATAGTGGAAATAAACTATAGTACTGAATATTGAACTTACTTTCATTTAAGTGGTTCATTCCAGTAAAACAATGCATTTATAACCCTCCTTAAAACCTAAGACTGTTGAAAATCATGGCTGAATTAACTAGTATTTTCCTTCTAATTAATCTCTACATTAACAGCCTTAAACTATCGTAAATCATATGCTTTCAATTACTATGATAGATTGTTTATCTTGTTGCTGTGCAGTTAAAGTAATCGAGAATGTGCTTGTTCTGAAATAAACTTCAGCTCATGCAGAACTTCAGAGCTGGCAGCTAACAGCTAAGGAACAAAACCTTAACTCGACAGCTGATGTGCACCTCAACATGGAAAGGAGAGAAAAAAAGGTAAAGATGCACCTACGCAGGACAAATGCAATTAAGGAAATGTGGAGAGTAACAGTTTCAGAGTAAAAATGTTCTGAGGATTCAGATGAACCTTTCTAGAACATACTTCCTGTCAAATACAGAACTAAAGGAAATCACTTTGTGGAGCTAAAGACTCATTTATTGTGTGACTTGGTGACTCTCTCGTATTTGACAAACCTCCTAGTCAATCTTACCAAAGGGATTTTTTTTTTCCTTCAGTAAACATGCCAATGCATATGTCTTCATCTGTATTCCTGCTACTCACCTTCCCCATTCCAACCTGCCTTGATAGGTCTGCATGTGCAGAACATCCTACCTAGTTACATTCCCCAAAATACTAAGTCTTGTAGTTTACATACTTTCACATTTACTTTTTTCCAAGCAAGCATATACATTAAGAACAAATACTATATCCATGCTTAACAGTTAGCCTGACAGTTTTACACTTCTTTGAATACAATAACCAGCATTTAAATCTGTTTTTTTAAAATCTATTCCATATTCCTTCAAACACAACCTTAGACTATATTACCTTCCCTGTAACACTATAGTTATAACTTTGCCTCAGTTCCTGCAAATCAAAGCAAATGATAAAATCTAACTACTGACAAAAAAAAATCTAGACAGAAAATCTACTGACAGTAAAGTATAAGAAGTCAAAACCACAAAACTATAAAAACACATATTATACACTTGCTCTAAATTGTGGGATAAAGATATCTAACACTTTCTCAGATTATTTCTTTAAACTAGCCAATGCAACTTCATGATTTTACCTCATACATAAACTATATTCTAATTTTATTCTACTTTTCTCAAACCTAGTGTTTAGATATCAATTTTATCTAATGCACTATATTCCCAAACACAACCCAAAGCACATCTAAAGCCAACAACTGAAGCTACGGTATTTTTTTCTTAAATAGTAGCTGTTGAATGCTGCGTTATTTTTTGAGAAGAGGTCACTTCTTTAGAAGTGAAGTCATTTAAAAGTCTTCCCTTGAAAGATTTAAAATTAGATTGTTTCGTGGACTTTTATATTCTATGTATTAAAGTAATTTTATATTCTATGTATTAAAATAAAATACACAATTCATCTTAATGTTGTTCTTTTACAGAAACAAAATGGACAGCAATACTATGCTAGATGCACTTTGTGCATACAGTGGTATAATTACTTCCTTACTCTGGAGAATGGTGAAAAATGGAAGGCAAGCATATTAAGCCATTTCAAACATACTTCACCTTAACCGTGTTTCTACTAAACATGGTTAAATTCTCAAGGGAACTCTTGGACAGTATGATAACATTTTAAAAATCTACATTACTGAGTTATTAACTTCATTAAAAACAACAACAACAAAAAAGAGATACTCAAGAATTAAACAACTCCTTTGCAAGATCTATCATTCAGTGACTATAACAAAGCATTCAGGAAATTGAGCAGTATACTGTTACAAGTAGTCTCTGATTCCTCAGTGCTTTAGTTTTAAGTGCCCGCTCTAACTTCTTTTACTGAATTCTTACCTCCTTGAAAAAGTGCCATGTCTCCATGCCTTGCATCAGATCTATCTATATCACATATAAAGTATTTTTAAACCGCTGTATTTTACTACTCTTCTTCTCAAAATTCAGTTAATTTGAGTAAAAGGTTATTCAAAATTCACACATCTCTAATCAATAACACTGGTTCTGTACTGTCACTTATTATGTTACAGATTAGACTTTCTCTTATTGGAGTGAATGTTTTTAAACAACTTTTCACTGTCCAGCTAACATTGTAAATCTTGACTGTTCCACTGATCTTGTAAAAGGTAAAAATTGCACAAGTATCTTATTCAATAAAAATTACATATTTTTGTAAAATAAATTATATAATAAATATATTCTAAATTTTAAAAAAGTGTTACAGGAGCATTACAAAGCTCATCCACGTGCTTTGTGGACAAAGCCATAATATCCTTACTTTCAGGTATAGTGCATACTGCTGTACTGAAACCATCTATATATAAAAACTGACATCAGCAATTAAAGAACAGTCTTGGTATTTCTCTGAAATATATGGCAACTATTAACAGACATAGAAGTACTGACACGTTGACATGTATCAATACAGTTTTAAAAAGCTAATAAATACAGATAGTCTAACATTAATTACTTTTTTCCACACAAAATTATAACTTAGGCAAACTTCAGCCAATTAATGCACTATTATAGTTTATCAGAATGAAACCTGCCTTTTTAGGAGTAATTTTAAAGCACTTTGCAGGCAATTATTTAAAGATTTGCATCCATATGAACAACAGGTTAAATAAAGACACAGATAAAGAATAATCCTTCAGCCATTCACTGCTGCAAATAAATGTGAAATTGAGATCAAAAAAATTGAATTTCCTTTAGTCAAACAGTAATAACTGGTCGAACAATTTAATATTTTGTATTCCAGATTACTAAATACTCATCTTCGTTCAAGAAATTTGTTCAGTAATTTACCAAAAAACCTCACTGAACTGTAGCTGATGAAAGACTGTTCTGTCAAATTAGTAGCCAGTGTCTTATTGTTCAGACACCACTTAATTTTAAACAGGTTCCTGTTTTATAAAGTCTTGGACACAAAGTGCAAAAGGCTTAATAGTAAGAGGCTGCATGTTTGAATTACCTCAACAAACCTCCACGTGTGACAAACAAAGCAATTTGTGTTTTGGACAGTGGGGAGATGGGGAGTGTGCAGCACTGCAATCTTTGAAATAAGAGAGGTAATTGCTTATTTTCCTCTAGTACTTGCTCAGTTAGCAACCCAAGTGAGACATGTATGTAAATTTTAGAAAACCACATTTCTGAAAAACAGACTTTTCAAGAGTCATGCAACCAGCCCCGTCTCAGGTAACACATTGCAAGAAAAGCTAGAAGGGCCCACCATCAAGATTATTCCTCAAATCTGCAGTTTCAGCAGTGGTACATTTTCATTTAACTTAGTGATCAACTTTCACATTTAAAAAAAGCATCTTCTATAACATCCCCCCAAACCTCCCTTGGTGGCAGATAGGTAGGAACATGTAAAAATAAAAAATAAAATCCAGGAACTGCAAAATATATGTTGAATGAAGGATAAAGATGATGAAAAATTACTGTTAATTAATTGTTTTCTGAGAAACATTTGGCTTTAATAACAAACGGATCAGTGCCAAACAAAACTGATCTGGGAAAAAAAAGGAAAAAAAAGTTTCTTTCCCCTCCTAAATATCTCTTTCCTTTAAACTTCCATTTAAAATAACACTGTTTGTACTACTACTGAGGAGTTCTGTATGATGGTACAGATGTGAGAAAGGTGGTTTCTCTTCCTTTGTGACTGTGTAAGAGAAAAATAGATTCTGTAAACTTTCCCTGACATACTAACATGGATCACACTCCTCCACAATTTTGGCTACATAGCAGAAAGCCTACATAGCTAGCATATTATTACAGTCAGCAAATTTACTCTCAACGAAAGAAACACAGTTAGGTACAGCCCCCATACCTCCCCCCGCCCCCCCCCCAAAAAAAGAAATCCTAAATAGTTTATAATCATAAATGTACACATAAAATATGCCTCCATAAGACTTTAAACGCAGTGGTCACCTAGCTTGAATAAAACTACTGCTTTTTATACGAATTACCTGAAGAAAAGAAAATTTTTAATTGATAATCTCATTTTACAACTAAGACAGAAAATAAGAAAGAAGATCTAAGAAAATATTTTTCACAGAATCTTAAACAAAGGGTTAGAACATATGAATCCTTTTTTCTCCTCCTGTGCAGGACTACTAATCTGCTTCAAAGCCTAATTATGAGGATGGTGTAAGATAGAGTTTGTTTTTAGAGTTTATTACTAAAATCTCTTCATGCAGTAAACAAGACGTACCACCACTTATTTTCTGTTATGCTTTTAATTTTCAGCCTAAATATGCAGTTGTGGAAAGCATTTCCCCACCTTCTTTATATCCTTAAATCTGGTATTCAACACTTACAGAAAAAGCCTGAAGAAGAAAACTAATTCACAGCCCTTTTTACATTAAGGCACAGTACGTGTTCACAAGATTCCTTCCCACAACAAAATAGCCTTCTTTCACCTTTTATTTCTTGCCAACTGTTCTGAGAGTAAGGCTGAAGAAAGCCCTTTTTCTTGTTATGGGCAGTTAAAAACAGTTGTCATCAACTGCCATCAGCGTTACTGTGTTAACAATCACTTAATACTCAGCGCCTATATTTCAGTCTGGTCCTGGCCAGGAACTGGGAGTCCTACTGAGCAGCAGTAGCTTGTCCATGTATGAGTTACTGATGAGGTCCTAGCAGTACTTTGCCTCCAATTGGGGAATAAAAAAAAACAATCTGGCACACAACCTGTGAAATTGTATCAGCTTCTATGGTACATGATACGCTGTAATTGATATATAAAATAAGCTGCTCTGAGCACAAGATACCTGTATCTGGGGTACATGCTAATTTTAAAGCTACATTTAGCCTGCATATATCATTGATTCTGACTTTTGCCATAACTGATTCCTTGAAAGAAATGGAAACATGCATTTTGGAATAACCCTTCTAGTTAAAACAACAATTATATCTGCACTGAAGAGATCTTTTCCATAAAAACCTAACTGAAGCATACAGGGCCTAAATACAAATTCTATTTTAAATCTAAATTTATTATGAGATCATTTTAATGGAAGTTCAGTAGATTCAATTAGAATCAGCTTTCTGGTTGCTAAGCTCCATTATTCTTCTTTCTAGAACTCTGAGCAGTTTCTACAGCTTCACAAAGAGGCCAGAATGCCAGATATAAAATAAAAATCAGCAAAAGTTTTGGTCAACGGTAGCTATTCAATAGCAGCTATTCTATGCTTTAATTAGATTTCTACACCTACTAAAACACCATTCAACGTTTTTTTTTCCACCTCTGTTTCAGATAAGAAATATGATTATCAAACCCTTTTATGATCTGCATTAATAGATGTAGCATTAGCACATTTTTAAAGCATAAATTCCTCATAATCCACACTTCAGCTCATAAAATTGTTGATGATACTAATTTAATTACTTTTAGGATGGTCTTGTAGCTTTAATACCATTAAATTGCTGGTTTATCTTTCTGACCTGCTATAGAACATTGACAATGCACCCTGACAAGAGAAAATTAATTCTTTTGTGTTAGAAAAACAGATTACCTTGGTTATTTACATCTTAATCCACAGTGTAAATGTGTTTGGCAGGTCAATAAGTGAATCGAGTTAATGTTTCTGAACTAATGTTTCCCTAAATATTTTTTTTATAAACATATTTTCTTCGTTATAAATATGATGACAAACTGATGAAGATGGAACTTTAATCCCTCATAGGGTCAGATCATCGAACCTACCTGACTAGATTTTCATTGTCTCCAGTCCCTTTGCATGTAGCACATTCAGTCCTTAAATCCTCTGACTTGGGCTTCTTTTGCAGAACAGACTGCCGTTGTCTTCTTTCTCTGGGAATCCGTTCCTGCCACAGCAGAAGGCAAAAGAAAGGAATGGGGGGAAAGGAGGGAAGGAAAGCAAATATTTTCAATTATAGTACTGAAAGTAACACTTCTACCCAAAGTTTAATTATTATTTTTTTTGTGAAAGTGTTTATAAACAAAAACAACAAAACAAACCAAAAAAACAACACTATATTCCAACCTCAGGTTTTTCTTCCTCGGGCACAAAGCTTCGTTTTCGTCCTCTAGTTCTCTGGAAGAAAATACATTTAGAATTCAATACAAAGTAACATGGAATGCTTTTGCTATTTATTAATTACTCAAAACTACAACAAAAACAGGATATCATTTAAAGCATTAACTACAGAACCATTGTGAAACAACTACAATAACAGATGTTAGAGAAACACCTTTAGATTCTGGATATAAATACACAGAACTAGCCAAAAGGTAAATATAAATACTTTTGGTATTATTTAAAATCCACAACACTGCCTAGCTTATGATTTCTTAATCTTTTTTTTTTTTTTTTTTTTTTTTACATAGCAATTTAATACATCTCAAAATGTGAAAAAACTAGTGGACAAAAAAATCTTAAAACAGCTGTAATTAGTTGGACTATAAATCAAATTCTGAAGAAAGTAATGGTATCATGATTCTCCCAGGGTCTTCTTTGAAGGGGATTTCATAGTTTCACAGTAAGACTGTTTGGTATTTTTATGTACAATTAGAAGTAGTTATACTGAAAACAGAGCTGCCACTTCAACAGATATGTACCTCTTTACATACGATTTTGATCTGCTCAAGTTAAAAAAAAAATACTGTTTCCAAAAAAAAATTCTGCTTTAAAGCAAGAGTCAATTCTGTACTAGAATGGAACTTCAAGGCTCAATAAATGGAAAACACTCATCTATTTTGTGCCTTCTTAGAGCAACACTTCAATTATCATTGAGATTCTCTTTCACATTTCCTTAGGACAATGCCTGAAAAATTGTAACACAGTAGAAGCCTTAAATACCTGCAAAAATTACTTTTTTTTTTCCCCCCCCCCCCATGGACAAATGAAGATCTACAATCTGGAATATTCTCATATTCCAAGTCCAAGCTTGCAGCTGTGTGTAGTGTGTTTAAGACAAATTCCATAACAAAACCATGAGAACACTACAACATGAAACCATATTCCAAATCATTCTCCAGATATTTCATAGTAATACTTTGCCCATTTAATACATAAACATATATTTAATACATTTTTAGTAATACAGTCATAATTGAGGTGTACTACCTTCCACAACTCGATTTCATGACACATTTTTCCTTTCCCTTCTAATATGTGTTAAAATTAGACGTTGAGATTAAAGATGAAATCTAAGTGTAAGAAGACAGAAGAGTTCAAAATCTACTATTAAGTATAAATTGTTTTTCTAGATCACTATTAGTGGATTATGCACATCTACACCATCTTTTCCAAGCACACTGACATATATTGTCCCTATACAAAGGAGCACAAACAATGCAAATCTCCTTAACTCCCCAAACAACGTCTTTTTCACTAGATTACACACACTTCTGGGATTCAGTCAAGGGGAGAGGAAAACAATGAGAACTTATGGAGAAAAGTATCAGCGAACACTCCTTGCAGTCTTTTTAACAAGGCACTCAACAGATACCCAAGAGTTCAAATCTGGAAGAACCAATTAGAAGTACCTGAACTTATTAATGTAATATGAGAGGTGTTAACTAATATCACATATAAGATCAATTCTTGCAAGAAAAATATTTTCCACCTTGAGTGTTTATTAATAGCCTACACATCATCCACATGCTATAAATGTCTCAGAGTCACTGTAAATTAAAACTAGTTTTAAAAAAGTTTGATCAGACATCCGTAAGCTGTCAGCTTTACTACTTCCAACCTCTGGCATTAGCTTACAATGCCGTAACACTTACAAACGCCGGTAATTTTAAGCCATGTAGACACCACTGAACGCAAGATTTCATCACGAAAGGTTAAAAATAAGTAGAAGTACATGCCAGTACATGCATTGTCATAATCCCATGTTTAGGCAGGACAATAATGCATAATATATAAAAAATATGAAATTATATGCATAATATATAAAAAATAATGAAATTAT
Source organism: Anser cygnoides (assembly GCF_040182565.1). Taxonomy (NCBI): domain Eukaryota; kingdom Metazoa; phylum Chordata; class Aves; order Anseriformes; family Anatidae; genus Anser; species Anser cygnoides. The sequence goes on along the minus strand of NC_089874.1, from coordinate 29,117,195 downwards.
TTTTTACACTAAGTGGAAAAGATTGTAAGTTAATAACTGTTTTAAAAAATGACGAATCATATTTAAACTTCATCAAAATGGAGAGATAAGATTAATAAATAATTTAGTCGCCTTTGTCAAAAAAATGGTTTTTCATCTGTCTGCTAAATAATGTCTTATATAACGTGCTATATAATGACAAGGTATGTCACATTAAATTATACTTGCATTATGCTTCCATTAGGTTTCTAAAGCTTCATACATACATTGTTTGACAATCACTAGAAAACAAACGTTAAAATCAACATTTTTGATGTACACATTTGTAAGGTATTCTGTTTGTTTTTAAAGGAACAAATTTTTACATTTATGTTTTTCCAAAATAATTTCCACGCTTAAACGCATTTGCAATGCTGAGTTCTGCTGAGAATCATTATACGATTGCCAGCACTCACAATGAAAAATAACATCAAATTCACAACTGAGAGTGAAATCTTCTGTGATTTCCAATAGTAGCCTTCGAGTAATTAGGCATTTGTAATTTTACATTTATTTTCACTAAAGTTACCTTATAGGTTCACAGAAAAGAATTAGAAAAACCTGGATTACTTTGCCTAGTATTTTTCATTATTCTTTTTGCCATGAAATTTCTGTATTTGCCTTTTGAAATACTTTGAATAATTTCTGTTACTAATGGGCAGAATCAGATATTATACACATCTGCATATACTTGCCACAGACAACTTAAAATTTAACATGTCTTATAAAATAAAAGCTTAAAGCGTTATAGATGTCCAATGCTAAATATTACATTTATGATAAACTTGCTCATATTCAGAACTTATTTGGAGACAAAAATGTTAATCCACTATAAGATGACTACAAATTCAGTGATTTTTTTTTTAATCGAAACACCAGTTAACTTAATACTCTATAGATTCCTTCAGTTTAGGACTTCTCTATATCAAAAAATTCTGGTTCAAAATATACAATAAAAATAACGTAATATTTTAAACAATGTAACAATTTAAATTTCTATACATAGACTTATATGGTTTCTTTAAAAAATTATTTCAAATGTTGACGTTTCATGCCAGCTGATTAGCTGTCATTAGTTGTCAATCTCAACCCAGTTTCTGTTCTTGCACAGTTCTGGAATTCACTAAAAATGGACTCGAACAGGAGAGATGCTTGCACGCTTGACACTTCCCTGCTATTTACAGGAAGAGTGCAGCCACTGAGCTCTAGATCCCACTGCATCAACGAAATCACCATGCAGGCACTTCCATTCTCACACTACACAAGCAGTTTAAGATTTCTGTTGACCCCCAAGCTAAATGCCTGCAACTAAAGCACTAACTAGGCACTGATCCTATGTGACTTTAACCTCCTCAGAAAATCAGATAACCTTATTCCGAAGACTTAATCACAACACAGGAGGAAGACATTTTTCACTTCATATCCTTTCACAGTTAGCACTCCTAAATAAATATATTAGTAAATAAATAATATAAAAATAATATTAATAATAAAAATAGAGCTGTCAAACTAGTCAAATCTGACTTCTAACGCTATGACGTGTTGTTCCTCTACCTCCCCTTCCCTAGGGATTCCTTAACTTCTCCTTCCTTACCACATCCACTCCACGTCTCCCACAACAGCCCCAACTTCCCCCTACATCCCCCAGTGAAGGTAAGGACGCGCTATAAGTCCTACCCCACACACATTCTGACTGGACAGCAAGAGACCAAATGCAAAGGATAACCGAGCTCTTAACTAAAACCTCTTCTTTACTGTGGGATAGTACTGATCTATCCCATCCAGCTCCTCTGAGAAACATCCAAGAACTTCATTACCTTCAGCACATACACCTCTCTTATCAAATCTTGCCTTAACTGGTCAAGGTGTTCCTAGAGGCAAAATTATTACAAAGGCAGGTAACTGCTTAACTTAATTTCCTTAGAAAACCAAATGGAAAGCTATTTACTTTTAAAATTTAGGAACAGTCAAAACATCTAGCTGCTGTGTCACAAAGAACATACATTGAACAAAAATGAAAGAGAAATAAAATGTCTTATTTCATTAGCAATACACCCCAGAACAATCTGAGCAAGGATCAAGGAAGTAAGATGCAAGCATAAAATCAAAGTGTTTTTTTTGTTTTTTTGTTTTTTTTTTTTTTTAAAGTAGGAAAAAAAGTCAGATGAAAAATTTTAAACTAAGTTAAATATAGATGAAATTCTTCCTGTTAGTCATTTTTAGTGTAAGATTTTGGGAACGCAAAAAACAAATGAAACAAACATAACTGTACCTCAGCAAAGCAACTTCTAATTAAAGCTCTTAAATTCCAATCAGATGATGTTCCTCAGGTAAAGAGGCTGAGCTATTTGGTTCAATGAAATCATCTACTGGAAAGCAAGCTATCCTTCTTTTATCCTTCTTTACCAGTGTTTAGCCTTCACAGCAATCTTAATGCTCTCTCTCAGAAACAGCAACGGTCTGGAGAGATGAAACCCAAACATCAAAAACATCACTTTTGTTTTTTTACTTCAAAGCCTGTCATATACAGAAGTCCAAGAAACATCTCACAGCAAGGCATAGACAGACCACTCTTCTGAGTTATTTAATTAATTTCTGACTTTGCATTCTAAATGCAGGGGAGACAAAACAACTGTCTCTTGTCTCTCCAATTTCTTAAAAATTCACACAAAAACATTACAAGACTACCTACAAGGAAAAAGGGGGTGATGCCACGTGCAAATAGCTATCACGCTAGAAAAGAAAGAAAAGTAGAACAAACAGCATTTATTTGCCCCTCTCTAATCTAATTTGTAATGATCTAGGCTGACAGTTACTAAAATATGCAGTAAAATATACAGGATTTTAATAATATAATAAAACACAGGTGTAGAATGTTAGGAATTGCCTCTAAAAAGAGGATGAAATTAGGAGAACTAGAGCATATACTACCATAGGCAAAGGAAAGAAGGATACAAAATGGGTTTCGTTCAGCCTTCATGTTTTGTGTCACAAACACATCCATCTGTTGTATGCAGCAGCCTACTGTTGTGGTTTGGAACTCACACATCAGCTTAGGAAATTTAAAAAAGGACATAAATGGCTATATATATAAAAACAGAATACTGCCATACTAAATGAATAATGAATGATAGAGGACAAATGATCCAACATGCTGTGGATCAGATGTGTGAGTGATTTAGAATTGGGGGACATGTTTAGAATGTATTAAATGGGACAAGAAATTGGTAGAGGACCAGGAGTAATGTGGTTTCAATCCATGGAAGGAAGTCTTGTACTGAAAACACAAAATCAGACAGTTAAAAGAAATGTCCATAATGGAATGACAAATATTAAGAGAAAATGTGATCAACAACAGGATCAAATTTTCACGCCAAAAGAACACAAAGTTTCAGGGAAGACTTAACTGGGCATCTCCATTCTGGACTTAAAAAAGCTAGAAATGAATGGCTAAATTTCACATTCAAATAAGGCCCTTAGTTTATAAGCAACTCAGTAGCAACATGACAATGATACAAAACATACAAAACAAGAAGATTAAGTAATGCATTAACTGCACAATTTTGAATATTCTCAGAAAAATAAATTCAATACATGAAACAAATGAAAGACATTCATAAGGCTCAAGGATGCAGGTTTCTGTTCTGGATTCAGGATTCTAGGGTTCTGTTCTGTGGTGCACACATGACCCAAAACCACCATGGCTGTCAGCAAACTGCATCATTATCCCTCACTCGTTTGTATGTAAGACAAATGCTTTAAGCCAGCTCATCCAAGACCAGCAGCAGAAGGGAAAATGTTCTCCCAGAGCAGTTCTGCTTTATCAGCTCTCCGTCGAAGACAAGGAAAACAACAGGATTCAGAACTGTCCAAAAGGAGGAAGGCAATTCCCAACAATCACAAATAAGTGCTCTTGTTAAATATTGAAATTCACTGAAATGCACATGAAGGATAAAAATTTATACTGCCACTTCTTCCTCTGCAGAAGGATATAAATATTAGAATGCCATGGAATCATTCCAAATAAGAAGTCCATGGCAAGGAGTCACTTCATTACTATAAAAAAGAAGATGACTGGTATGAAACATAAGCTGAGTAGAACACTAAAACAAGACATTTTAAACTCTCTATTGACTAGTAAGCTAATAACAAAGCATGACAATACTGGGTCTCTTTATCTTCGAGGTTTTGATTTGGAAATCATATATACAAGCCTCCAAAGATTACGTAAAACAAACTTATTGAAATATGCGTACAGGGCTGTTAATAAGCATAGTATATTTGGATGTATCACTGATCATTGATGATGCTTCAGTGAGTAGTAGCACTTCATCAAATGCACTGCACTAAAATGATTAGCAAACAGTGCTGAGTTTTATGAACTCTGTGACTACATTTTCAGAACTAAGAACTGGGAAAACTTCCAATACTTCCCAGAAGAAGTAACTTGATGAAATGACTATTAACTATCAAGAACGTGAATAAAGCAAACTAGAGGTTTTCAAAAGCTTGAGGAAAAAACAGGTTGGAACTGCACAGCTTATGTCATCTCTCTCCTGCTAAACACAAATCATGATCATGTTTGCCAAGATAACTATTTTTAATCCATAAAGTCACCCAATCTTCTTTAAGAGTTCAATGTTAAAAATATCCTTTGCCAATGGAAAAGTTACAATCAAGACAGTTGCAGAAAAATCCATTTCTTTGTTTTGTTTAAAGGAAAAAAAAAATCTATTGATGGCATTACACAGGTATAAAATTATTTTAAATAAAGGTACAGACAGATGATGTAGACACCAGATGGCACACTCGCTCAACACAGATCAAAGTGAATACCTTAAATGGTACATTTCAGTACTCATCAAAATGTACCTCTGGAATAATTATTTAATTTTCCAGAAAGCTGGCAGTAGCAAAAAGGGAGCTGCCAGACAAAAAGAAACGGCAGTAAATCAAAATATGATTAAAAAGAGAAACAAGTCGACCATGAAGCTTAATTACAGAGACTTATACCCTCCACTTTTTTTTTTTTTTTTCCAATTTTCATTCTTGTGGGAAAGCAAAAATTTTGCAACATTCCCGACTCTATGCTGTCAAGCTACACTATCAGTGTGAAACTGGTAATTAACTTCAAACTATGGTTTCTAAGAATTAAATATAAACACAGAATTTGAGATTGACTTATATACCTTTTTATTTGGAGAACTGAACCAGTAGGGCGAGGGCAAAAAAAGCCTGAAAAAAAGATGCAAGTTTGCAGATGTTGCTAAAATAAGTTATGCTCTTCTAGAAAAATGAACTTAAATGCACTTACTTGCTGAATTGATAGATATGCTACTTATCTGTACTTACAGAGATTATTAATGTTTATATCATTCAAATATCATTTAGAATACATCCATCTCTTCAAGTTTTTGCTACAATAAAAAGAAGTGACCTATGTATTTTTTGTTGTTTTCTTAAAAATACAAAACAAAACCAAAAAACTCACCACCAATACTTCCCCCACCCCAACTCTGACTATTCCAAATTCACTTCAAGCATTGTGGAAGAGCTGCATTTATCTTAGTTTCTTCCTTTCTAAATGTGACCTCAAACTCAAATACTATCTAAGTAACAGTCAAGTATCCATGTATTTGGCAGGCTAACAGACATAGTTTCTATGTGTTTGTATAGACAGGTCATAGATTCACCTGAGCTTTTACATTTAGCATTGAGGGGAAAAAGGGTAATTAACAGCATTTTTTATTATAAATACCTGGACTTTAAGAAAGCTGAGGAAGTCCTGATTATTTTTCTAGACTGCTAATGTTCAGTTGACTGCAATTTTTTTTTTCAAGTTGAATATGTCAAAAATAATGTTATCAGAGTTGCTTTAAAAGGTCTTACAGGTGCTCATTTAGAATTCTAATCAAATTTAAATGAGTTGACCAATCACTGACAATGTTAATTAATACGATGACTGATAAATATAGATAAATATTTTAAAATTATTTGCTGTCTTGGAGCCCTGAACAATCAAACTGGAACTGATTTTCTGCTTTTCCTTCAGTAGCCATCCCTTATTCAAAACCTGTATCTATGACATCACATAATTAAGTTACACAATAGGTGTTTGGAAAGCACTTGCGTGGAAATACTTCAATTAAATACAAGATAACAACCCTCTTTATCTTTTAATATACGTGGTAAGAAAAAGAAAATAATCACTCCCTTTTCCTATTTCAAACAAAATGAAGAAATATTAATTTATTCTAAATAACAATATTTATTTGTAAAACAAAAGCAAAATATACAATTCCCTTTCCTGAATACAGTTAGTAGGTGCTTTGTCAGTACTCTTTTTTCTTTTTTAAACTAATCTACTTAGACCATAGCCCCTCAGGCACAGATTTGTTTTCTTCCATGTTCTAAAGAACAAACAGCACACTGTTGGCAAACTACTTTTTTCCCCCAAACACAGACTTTTCTTCTGCTTAACAGAAAAATCACTGTCTGTTGGCTTGGATTTTATACAATGTAATTACAGAGAAAAAAAAGTTAGCAGATAACTGAAAGTTTTTATGAAAATAAGTTTGGTATTAGAAGATCAGATGGTTTTATTTAATTTCCTCAACTATTCGGTGCCCAAAATCCTTTACAAAAAGACCTCTTCCCTCTTATAACCCCTCTTATAACCCCTCTTCCCTCTTATAACAGTGGGCAGATATTTTCTTTCCAATAAAAAGGAACTAAAGATGGAATTTAGACACACACAAATAAATGCAGTAAGAGTACCCCAGAATTATAAGAAAAATCATCCCCTATAACCTCACAGCACCCAGCTGCACAATCTCATTTTAGAAGACATGCATGCTTGCGACGTTTCTTACAGAAACTCCTTCACACCACTGGAGAACACTATATAAAGTAGGTAAAGCATACTTCATGAACCTTTGAAGTAAAGGAAGAAATGGTAGGTTCTGAGAGCTAATATTAAAACATCTTCAGATTTTTAACCAGTATTTTTAAAAAGTGTTTAGACAGCTACTGATTTATGCAAATTAGTTATCGCTTCTCTGAAATTAACTAGCACCAGCAATAATGATTTGTGAAGCTTACACAAGTATGAAATTGAAATTATAAAGACTATGGATTTTAAATACAGCTAGTATGAGAAGTTATCCACTGAAATCCAAAAAGTCATTCAAAAGATTACCAAGGTTACTAAATATGGCTTGAATTGCATAAGCATAAACAATGCATTCAATTCTCTCCACAAATACAGATCTTTTACAATAAATTAGGTCTAACGTCTAGTCTATTCACATTCATCATTTGTTTAGACCTTGATTCCGAGTAGAATTCTGATATATTTACCTTTGTGCATTTAGGCATAATCTTAAACAATCTTTTTAGCAAGGTTAAAGTCAGAAATGTGTTCTTGTAAACTTCAGTTATGCTTTCACGTACTATATGCTAGGCACCCTCTCCAAAACAATGCAGTCTAAACAGCTGTATTTTCATAGAATCACAGGATCATTAGGGTTGGAGAAGACCTCCAAGACCATCTGGCCCAACCATCCCCCTACCACCACTATCACCTACTAAACCATGTCCCTAAGCACCATGTCCAACCTCTCCTTAAACACCCCCAGGGACGGTGACTCCACCACCTCCCTGGGCAACCCGTTCCAATGCTTGACCACTTTCTGAGACAATTTTCTCACTGTTTTCTTGTTTTCTTTGGAACTGTTTCTCTTCTTGATATATAAATATCCTTTGATATAAATACCCCAAAACATTTGAAAGCTAAGAAACTAAAGCACTAGAGAGCATTCATGGGGTTGTTTTAAAAAACTTTTACAGCACTGGGGCACAAAATACTGCCCTGACACAGAGAACTGTACAAGGGAGAAGCATGGTCCTGACTCTGAATACCTTGCTTCAGTCATACTTGTCTCTCACTTCCAAATTCTAGGGGGAAATGTAGTCTCCAGTATCACTTAGAAGCTGTACACTCTCCAGTTGCCACTGGTTTCTGGACATCACTGTTCAGATTAGACTGAATTAAGATTTGAACAATGTAGTCCTAGTACAAAACCTGAATTTTTGTTGGAGTCTCTACTTCCCCCTCAGTTGGTTGGAAAAGAAGTATTACTCACAGCTCTTCCCATCCCAGCAATAAGTTATAAGCCAAGTTTTTGCACAAGCAGACTGAAGATATGAAGAAAAGGTACCTCGTTCAAAACAATGCACAGCATCCCATTCTAAAACTCTGCTAAAAGTATCTTGAAGCGGATGTAAGGCTAGGTAATTAAAGGATTTAAAATGAGCAAGCCCTGAAAAAAACTGTTAAGTTCACAGACAAAATGAAGGAGAAGAAATTGTTTGAGTTACAGAAGTTAAAACTAGATAGCCTATTACATGTTTACAATAACACAAAAGAAAAGGAAACTAGTAGGTAGAAAAAAAAGTGGAAAAACACATTTCTGCTTTTCTTTTTAAAACAATTTACCGCTGGAAAAGAAAATCCACAACATGATTGAATGCAGGAGCTTTGATGAATTACAAAAATAGAGAAAATATCTTTGCAGGATTCAAGTACACGGTCATAATTAGATTGGATGAGAAACAAAGGTATAATTATGAATATTTCTAAAATGGTATCTTCATAGTCTGATGGAAATGAGGGAAAAAAACACTATGAATAAAGTAAAAATATTTACGTGGAAAAGTGTATATTGTATCATGTTTGAAATCAATGTTAACAAATATGAGCTGCAAGACAAACTAATAGCAAACTATTAATTCTGAAAGTACAAGTTAACATAGTGTTTTTGCATAGATAGCATACAGGCTTAGATAACCATTTGTATTCGTATTAATTATGTAAAGTTCTTAGATACCAGCTATTGTTGTCATCAGTAACACCTAATCCAACTTTATCAGGTTAAAGGTTTACCCACAATTTCTGTCTACAAAGTATGAGTTAACTACGATGAACCACTACAGTGAGATCCAAACATGTAAAATGCATTCCATTCTCTTAGGTACATGGCAAAAAAAAAAGAAAAAGAAAACCTTCTCAGTTGTATCAATTGAAGATAAATCTATGCAAAACAAATGGAAATTTACTTAAGAGCAACAAATACACAATTCAACAGTCTTATAATTGCACTTGTTGATTGTAACTGTAAGCAAGGCTGATTACACTGTTAGGTAAGTGGGTTTGCCAATTTGTTGCAAAACAAAACTGAACTGAATAAAATATGTTCACGGGCACAAAGCACATAGTTAAGAGAGCACTGTGAAGTAACTGTTTTCAAATTATTCATTTTTTTCTTCCTTTTTTTAAATTATTTAGAATGATCTGCACAGTGAGTGCACAAAGGACAAGTTGATCATCACTGTTAAAATGCACCAGAGATGTTCTCTCCATAATTGGATACAACTAAACTTTATATGAGAAGTTGTCCGAAGGTCAGGGTTTTTTTCCTCTCAAACACAGTCAGCCCCAGAGGTAATGAATTAAAAAAAGTCTTTCCTTTGTTCAGAACAAAGAAGGTGTTAGGGAATCTCACACAGCTACCAAGCGTCTAGTAAGTCTTCAGAGGTTGGTACTTTTCATTTTGTTATACAGCCTAGGTGTACCAAGACCAAGAAGTAATAAAGCCTAGTTTAGAAAAAGAAAACAGCATGGTGTCACAGGTGTGAACCTCCTCTTCCATAGTTAAGTTGAAGACAGAGGGGAGTGGAGAAAAAAAAAAAAACACCACCAATCATAGTCAGTGCTATAGGAAAGCTAAATGATCAGAGATAAAGAGGTTATCGGAGATAATTTTATAACCTGCTAACAGGACACCACAGGCATTATGTTGCAAATCTGGTTTTGTAGAAAAGCAAAGAGCTGGAGAGAACCTGAAAGACCCTAAAAATCCAAGCAGAGGAACAAAGCTTTTTTAGACCAGTAGCCATAACCCTTCCACTGTGTAATGCTGCATTTGCCAACATTCGTCCACTGAAAGTAAATTTAATCTCTACGTGATGTACCACCGTGTGTGTAGATAGATGCTCTACCAGGGGAAATGTTGGCTCACCAGTGCAGCACCAGTGACACGTAACAGTGTAGCACTGAGGGGAATGCCTCAGAACAACCAGACAGCCTTCCCTCCATTTAGCATAGAAGAAAACTGGCAGGTATCACAGGAGCATCTTAAGAAAGGAACCTTGCCTTCTGTACTAATCCTTACATCACCTCTTTATTCTTACTATGAATGTCTTTCCTTCAATGCTTTTAGTTTTACTTCCCATAATGAATCCCTACCCCCTACCACTACATTAGGTGTAGAAAGGGGAAAGAGAAAGAAGGAAAAAAGGAGAAGAGATGAAGAGTTAAACAGCAATACCAGGTAAGTCTCTCTTCTGCATGAACACCAACATGTCCAGTCAGTTTAACCTACCCAGACAGCTGTAAGAACCTGTGCTTCCCCTCAATGAGAAAAAGGGGGGAAAGAGGGAGTTTCTCTCCTATAGGCTCTCAGTTATTCACAACATTTAATTTCGGATTGCTCACACTCCTAATGCTTTGAGCTAAACTAATTGTTTTGGCTTGAACCATTTTTAAAGCTCTTTTCGGTCACACACCAGGACAAGGAAGCCTCTAGGTAAATCAATGCTGCAGCCCAAACACTGCAAATATATTGAAATTTCTTTAAAATAAACATTTAAGGAAAATACCTGCTTAATCCCATCAGTGTATACACAGAAGAGGTAAGTATGGCCTATCTGCAAGTACAAGCATAAGAAGTTGGAAAAGGCTTCGGAGAAAAAAGGAAGTTCTCACCCATCTAATCAACTGCATGAGAGATGAAGTATGTCTAACCCTAACGTGAATGGGTTTAGGCATTTTCTAATACTGGGTAGTATTTTGGAAGACAAACCACAGTTTACATATAATTACTACAAATGATCAAAGGGTCATGGGAATATTATTCGTTTCTTAAACTGTACCGAAAAGTCCATTGATACATTCATGTATATTTTGTACGTGATGTGACACATCACACATGAAAAATCTTGTTTTATGAGTACGAGAACAACATTTTTAAGCATTAGAGCACAGGAAAAACAATGGAACACAGATCAATAGAAAATTCTACTCTCAAATAAAAGAAAAAAGCTAAATATTTGATTAGTAGAAGAAGCAAGAGCTCTTCTAATAAAACACCACCACCACCCAAAAAAGAAAAAAGAAGGGGGCAAAACCCCCACACCACTATCTACCAGAAAAATTGGAGAAAACATACCACTAGTAAGACTAGGAGGTAAAATAACAGGGGGTTATATCTGAAATCCTGAAATAACTCCTATATCCTGAAATAACGGGAGTCACAAAATGTGCGGTCATTTAGCAGGTTATTTGTACATAAGGAAATAAATTATTACCTTACAATTGTAATTGGCAATCCAATATACTTAAATCTGCATTTACCAGAACAAAGTGCCCATACCGTTACGGTGAAGAATAGCTGTAAATGATTAGTTTAATTGCAAAGTGAACTTTCCTTTTTTTTCTGCCATTAACAGAGGACTTGGTGACCCAGGTGAAAGGAAAAGCTTGCACAGCTCTTCAGTTCAGAACTATGTATCCCAGATTATTATTTACTTTAGCGAAATTGCATATTTAACACAAGTAATAAAACATTAAACGATTCAAAACGTCCAAAATTAAGTCATTTTAAACAAAACCACTATGAATACAAGCTGCATAACAATAACTCAACCATCATTTACCGTGTTTCTGATAGGAATTTTCTTCGGTTCTGGTGGCACATCCTGAGGAACAAATTTCACTGGCTCCTTAATCTGTCTCCGTGATCTTTTGGTCCCATCTGGTAAGGTTTCCATGGCAATATCAGCTTCCATGTCACTGCTACCTGCCTGGTCACACTCTGAGCACTGCCTGCAAAGTGAAAGATTTCCTATTTAAAACTGCAGTCACAAAAGCACAAAAAGGAATGTTTCTGAAGCAGCAAAAAAAAAGTGTTTGGGTTGGAAATAAATCAAATAAAGTCAGTAAACACAACAGTATCTAAAGGAATCTCCGAAATGATTAAACAACTATGCAGGAATACAGCAAGACTTTTTCTGTTGCTGTGGGGTTTTTTTGCTGACAGTATTTAAACTTTGAAAACCAAGATTTTGAAAGTAGGATTTAATCTTCAAAAAAGATGCTTCCTATTTCACTATTCATATCCTACCATATCCCTTTTTTTAATGGTGTCCACTGATCTGTAATCTATTCATTATTGAAACTGCTGCTGCAGTTTAATCTTTACAATGACACACTGCTGAATTCACTCTGATGAGAGCGGTCTTTAGTAGCAGGGATTTGGAAGAAACGTCTGTTATGAAAATCAATTTTAAAATCTATTTCCTAAGGGAGATGGTTTTGAAACAAAAAAATAGTTGAGACAAACATGTAGAACTTGTAGGTGTATATTACCAATCGTTGAACATTGAGTTGAAAAAAAATGCCTGTTGAGTTTCTGAAAAAGCACAAAATCACAATCAGAGCTTCCAAAGAATACAGACTCTAAGGGAAGGCTATTAACAACATCCATGATAGAATTAACAAGAAGGGAAATCATCAAGTTGTGTTCTCATTTGCAGAAAATACTCATCTTGCACAGTCATAAATGCAGATGTTAACTAAAAACATTAATTACAAAAACTTAAAAATGATACCCACTGATAAAGACTGCATTTTTTCTCACATAAAATTTTCAGTTCAACAAACTATAAATACTTACAAACAAATTCCAATTCATCACTATTTTCATGTTTTTAAAATGTTCTTTTTTATAATCTCAGCTAAAAAATAAAAATGTATGTTCTGCTATTAATTGGCATTAAAACAGACACATACATTAACCATTACCTAAATGAAGTTGCAAATTCTCTTTGGAAGGAGACAGATAAAATACATGTATTTGGTTATGTGTAGTTAAATGTTAATACATCCTTGAGACAAAACAGTGTGTGCCTCCCAGATCTAACCAAAAGCACAAAGTCATGTGCTTTGTGTATGAGCTGATTTCTTTTTATATATTTATATACATAAATTATATATATATGATGTTCACCAGAAACACGTTTGCTCCTATGAGCTTCAGTAAGGGCTAACACAATATTAACTGATTTGATTTTAAAAACCTAATAGTCCTGGTTTTATTTTGAAAAGGCATCGCTGACCAGACACATATTGCCCTTAATCCATATTCCAACTCCTCTTCAACTCAACAGAAGAGAACCACAAATACAAGAGAAAACGTTTTAATCCTGTTTCTAACAAAGGCTTGTTCTGATGTATGATTCCGTAAGTTCTTAAAATACCAACAGAAACAAAAGAAGTGAATTAGCGGTTATATTGCCTATTCCAATAGGAAACAAAGTTTAAGCTGTGTTTTGTTTTGTTGTCATTGTTCTTTATAACAAAAAACACTACCGCCACCCACACACAACCACAGAGCTTTCCATGCTTTTCCAATTTTTCTAATTTTCCCAAATTCATCCAAGCAGTATAGTCTCAGACCTCTTCTGGCTCTACCTGCAGATAATGGCAGTTGTCGGGGCCCGCTAGACAGGCCGGTGGCTGACAATGAAAATACAGGGGATCCAATTCCAGATTGAGTAACTGTTATCAGTGTGACCTTGGCTAAGCCGACACCTCTCTGCTTTAATTTCTCCATATGTAAAAGTAAGATAATTGTTGGTGTGTTACAACGTTACGAAGATTAATCACTTCTTATCTCTAAAGCGCTTGAGCCCACTGCAAATAGGACACACGGCAGTGCTGGTGGTATTTGCTGATCTAGAAAAGCAGAAGTACTACGAGACAGACTGCAGAGAAGATAACATTGTATTGGGACTTCATCAGTAGCCAGAACACAAGGAAGTCAGTTTATACAGCTTTTATACTTCGCAAACAGTTTGGTGCCAGCATTCAAGTGTATAACATACAATTAATATTCTTCTTCCTCTTTACAGACCTCTGTTCTCTATGCACACCGTCCTGTTAACGTTTCTATGCCTCCTTGGTATGCTAATAATAAGTCTAATAAAAATACTGAGAAAAAGCTAGTAAAAATAAAACCAATAATAAATTATAAGGTAGAATAACTTTTCCAAAATGCTACTTTTTCGAGTTATATATTTACAGAAATTTGTGTGGAAAAACACAAATACGTATACCCACAAACTTAAACAACTAAACAAAAGCTCACAGACCTAAGTATTATTAGCTTCTATTACTATAAGTTTATAGAAGAAAGCTCTCTAGTGATCTAAGGGGAGAAAAAAAGCTTTAGAGATAACAGTATTCCCTCTTTTGTTTTTTTCTCTGCTTACGCTTAGCTAGAGGTTACTTTGTGTAGTTTTGTTTAGTTGCATGTGTCCCATTGCATTCAAGTAGTCGGAGTCAAAACTCCAAGAAGCGTTTCTGCTTAAGTGTCACAGACCATGGCCCTTCATAATAGTGCAGCATCGGTCACATCATTAATTTCTCCAATGGAGAGCAGACCTAAAGTATTTACTATGATCTGCTTATGCAGGTATAAAAAATAGCTGCAAAAGTACTCCCAGAATACTGTGATGAGCAACTCTGATGAAAAGTTTCTTCCCTTCTATTATTATGGTAAAAATATGTACTACATATAAATTAAAAATAAGCTATCTACAATTAAAGTGCTGCATAAAAATGAAGTTTTTGTAAAACAAATAGTGGTATGAGCTTACAAAAATGTTTGGAGCTGGGAACTCCATCTGTTGGATCTGCCACCCGCACCTAGGATTTAAAGCATTCCCACTCTTTAGTTCTGCACTGCTGAAAGAGAAAGATGCATTTTTCTCTTACATAAACTCAGGCAGTTGTACAGAAAGCTACGGAGACCTGTAAAGGACTTCAGTTTCACTAGGGCACCATTTAAACATAAATAAATAAATTACTGTAATTTTTATGTTACACAGGAAGAGAAACATTTCATCCAGGAGGGAAGATGCTGCCTGCAAGTTTCTGAAATTCCAATTCTATGCCCAAGCTTGCTCTGCAAACAGGTCATATAACTGCCACAGCAATCAAATTCAGCAAATAGCAAGATCTACAAAAAAGAAAGCTGCAAAACCACAGTATATTGTGGGACAGCGGAGTAAACACAGAGAATAAAACCTTACAAATACACCGAAGATGAGGTAAAAAAAAAAAAAAAGCTACAAACATGAACTTACAAGGAACCTCTTGATTTACTGGAATAGTCTCTACTATCACAGGCAACCACATCTAATCAACCTTTTTATAGAGCAGTCAAGCTTCAGCTATAGAGTTGTTTGATTGTTAGCTCCCACAGGACCCACAGAAAACCTATTACAGAAATACACTCCTCTGACTTGGAAACAATCTCCTAACTTTCAGCTCCTATTATGGTTTATTTCAACATGGTTCTTGAATTTAAAGTACTCTTTTTCCCCTTCTGCTGTTTAATTCCAATATATTTATAGAAAGCAGACACAGGACTCCTACTCCTTCTCTGCCAATGCTCAAGTTCATTTTAGTTCATCTCTTCAAGGACAAGCAATGAATAGAGAAACCTATCACAACAGGTCATTTTTCCATCTGTTCAGACAATCTATGACTACGTCTTAACCAGTAAGCATTGCCATGCAGCACCAGTAATTTAATAGGAAAAACGGTGCTGAAGATTCAATTTCTGTACACAAATTTTGGTTTGTTTTTACTCTGGATTTGCATAATCCAGCATCAGAGAAAGTCAGTAATTGAATGTGATCTTCTGGATTCATCTGAAAGGAATGCTGTTACCATGCTCCATGGTCCACAATGTGAACCAAAAAGCAGCAAGTATGAACAGGAGGAGATTTACTCCAAACACACACTCCTGGTCCAGATTAAAATGTTAAAATAGATTTGTCCCTTGTGGAAAATGGGAGACCATAACCGAATATAATGTTTTGGACACATTAGCAATGTCTTGCGCAAGAGCAATGTAGCATTGCTTAATAGCTTTTCCTATGCTTCAGATGTAGGTTAAAAAAAAAGCAGTATGAAAAAGGTAAAAACCTTTGCATTACTGGATATCAAGTAAACATGGTAACATAGACCTGACAGCAAAAAGAAACATTTTCAACAAGAAAAGTCTACTCAACAGAAGCACCACATAGACTTTACTTAAATGATCAGTAAGTCATCATTCAGGGAGCTTTCATGTTGATCATAATGCTTCTTTCTTGCTTCCATTTATTTGAAAATATCTAAAGAAAGAAAGAGTCTTCTGCTTTTGAAAAACCAGATTGAAATGAAGGCACTGCAACACCTCTTTGGTTCAATGAGAAATGGTATTACCCAAATCTTCAGACTTATCCATCTATCTAGTTGCGTATTTGTCATACAAAAAAATAAATCCCTTCATCAAGAAGGATAATGCTACCATGGTACTACTGCAACAATCATAAATCTGCGCTATGTGATTCAGATACTGCATGTTACTTTTTACACCACAAAGCGTTCCGAGACTCACATTCAAACTCGGTTTCTCTAACATGAACCCTTATGAAGAAAAATCAGTGGAAAAGACACCTAACAGGTTTTCACAACTACCAAAAGCAGGTAAAGATCCACGTCTGATAACCAATGATGTGTCTGCTAAAAACTACTGGAAATGTTTGATCCATGAAGAAGCCTCAATAACGATTAAAAACTTTTTTAATTATAGAGAAGGCCTTTGATCAAGCACTAACAATAAACTGCAGAAGAAAAGTAGCAGCATGTTTTTATCATTATGTTTTCAATCTAACACCTGCCTACTACTTAGTATAAAGACCTGTGGTACGAGAAACACCTCCCCATCGCACAGAGTAAATGGATCTTCTGAACTCACTAGCAAAAGACAGGAGCAGCAAATGAACAGGAGCACACATTATTAGTTTTCAAAAATTATTAATGGTCCAGGCTAACACTGAAACACTGCTTTTTGTGTACCTCCAAGATGCAAATGTTTCTTCGTTGTCTAAATAACCAGTAGTGAATTTATTTTTGAGCACGGGTAGCTTCAAGAAATGTGTGAACCTAAAATGGGGCTTTACTTTGGTAGGCACTCAAAGGCCAAAGAGTGTTTTCTACTTACGAAGTTTTATAAAACAATTGCACAAAAATAGATTTTAACCTAGAAATTTATGAATTTATGAAGTAAACACCAACACTGATCATACAAGTAGGAGAGGGACAATTTGGATTTATTAATTTATTATTTAGGTGATGTAGAAATCAAAACAGAAGGGAGATAACCTTGTTACTTCCCCAGAAAAATTAGTGCAAACAATGGCATTACTATGCTTCCTTGTGCTACAGCTTTATATACATCAAAAAATCTAAACGTGCTTTACCTAATGACAGGTCTGGCACGTAGCAATTTGTGAAATTATGAGAAAAACTGAAGAAAATGGAACACCATAACACCATCCCTTTATAAATGAAATGTCACGAAGTTGAAGATCACACAAATAGACCTCAAATCCAACACACTGGTAAGCTTTATACAAACCTGGTTTTAATTTTAATAGTGAAGCAAAAAAAAATAAATCTTTGCTATATTAGAGAGAAAAACAGACAAAACATATGAAAATATTTCATTTAATAGAAAACTTTACTATAAATATCATGAAAAAGAGGTCTTGTTCTAATATCACATTATAGAACAATTAGACTGCCTTAACTGCCCTATGCTACATACTTTCAGAGTGGCTTATAAAATGAAAATATAAAAGTCAAAAATTCAATCCTCAGTCTGAACAAGATAGCCATTCTTATAGTCACAACTGGCCAACAGACAGAGGATTTGGAAGAAATTAATATCCTCAGCACCCAGTGTTTAATGTGAAAAGGGTAAATTTCAATTCTCTGTGCTTGAGGAACAGCACTCAGTATGCTTTAAGAAAACAGTTCTGCCCTCACTTTAAAAGGGAAAACTGTTCAGTTATTAGATAGACTTTTTAATTAGGAGAAAACAGCTCTAGCAGACATACGCTGTGATAAATCACCTCATCAAATTTTAGCAAAGAATTAAACCACTCTGAACTTGAGAAACATGGACCATAGTTTTCAGATGACAGCTATGCTCTGGAAATTTGAACAAATAACATGTGTTGACTGGTATACTGGAAGAGAAGAAAAAAGAGTACTGCTTTATTCTGGAGATAAAAAGACAGTATATATGAGCCAAAAACAATTTTTCAAAGAGCTTCAAAAAATATTTGCCAGGGAGTAATGCTACTGAAAATTTGCCATTTGCAACCACCCAAACATCCTTCAATTAGGGCAAGTGAAAAAATCCAAAATTTTAGATATGTAATACACAATATTGCATTGCACATGTGCTTATATTTAAGTGACTAATTTTATATCATTATCTAATGACTCCAGATAAAAAAAAACTGTCTGGCTCTGTACTGAATGAGTGGTCTCAGGAGTATAATGAACAGAATGATACAGAATGAGTGTTCATGGGGCTGTTGGTCAGGGACTCCAGAGGATTCATTCTGTCTTCTGGCCAAAACAAATCCCCACAGCAATGTTACCACCAAAATATTTTGGCCTTCAGGAACAAAAATAAAAAACATCAAGCCTAACATGATTATTAGTCCTTTTTTTGGTTGATCTCAATCCCTGGCATTTCATATACTACCTCAGGTTATCACCATTTTTCAAAGATCTGATTTCAATAGGAAGTACTGGTCTCTGTTGGTAGTTGACAAGTATTTTCTTAATAAAAATGCCAGTATTTCACAATCTGATTTTTTTTTTTTTGTATTGTCTTTCAGCAGCTGTATTGTCTTTGTATTGGTTCAGGTTATTCTCTACCAGGAAAATACATAGTCTCACTCTACCTAGCATGGGCGGGGGCATAAAAACGCACACACTGTTAGAGAGAATGACAAGGCTCATTTTTACGATAATGCAGGATTCAAATGAATATTCTAGTATTTAATCAACAGCATTTCTAAGAAACCAAAGATCTCTGAATTTGTAAATAAAAGTATGCCCCAGCATTTTACTCTAAGACTACAACTGCTTGTTTACTTTGAGAGTATCACATCAGAACAGATAAAAATCATGTTTTAACATTCTATTACTCAAAGTAATTATGTTATGCTCTTCCATTTGAAATAAGGACAAGCTTTGAACTTACTATGTTAAAAACAATTCATTTCTAAAATGTTCAAGATGTTCCCCTGCAGAAAACTGTCAAGCCTCTTAACTGGGGAAATTCTTAGTGTTAAGCACTTGGAACCCATTTCTAATAAGTTTTGAGGCACTGTTACTCACCAGGTAAATTTTTACTATGATTTTGCTAAATCTATCATCACCACCTCCTTTTAATGTTTACAAATACTCTGATAAGTAATGTGTGCTTTAATAAGTTAACATTTAAATATAACATTTTTTTTTACCATTACATTTAATAGTGGATTTATTTTGTAAACTGCAATGTAAATTCCTATTTAGCAATGAGCATGAAATGGACAAAAGAAAGAACAATTAGCTAATCCACACAGCACTACACACGTAAGCTGAATCATTTAGCATCCTCAAAAATCGTATGAAACTCTAAGCATATGGCATAAACTCATGCTAAACTAACCAAAGTTAAAATGAATATGTAGTAATAAAGCATATGACAGCTGATTAGTTGTCAGACTTCCTGTAAATGCTTAAGTTAGTAATTATGAGTAAATGATCACCAGTGATGATGTAATGACAAACAAAATGTAATATGATGTAATGATAACATGATATAATGTAAAACAAAAATTGAGAAACAATCATTTTTAACTGTTTCCTGCTTACTATTTTAAAAGAAGATTAGTCAACACTTTTAACCACTTTGAATAAAATATTTCAACCTGCTTAATGTTTCAAGGAGTTTCCCAGAATACCCTTTTTCTTACTTCACCTTTTTGCTTAAGTGCCCATTATATCCTATATAAATATATGAAAAGTACATGCCCCCTGTATAAAAAAAAAAATCACTTTTCTTCATGGCTTAATCAAAAGACCAGAAATACATTCACAACAGCAGGAGGGAAAAACCTGCTGAACTCAAACTTAATTTAAGGGTCCATTCGATATGCTCTCTACTGATCCTGAAAAAGAACGCATAAAGGCATGTAAATGATGAAAAGAATGCAATCAATACAGATCAATTTGACTGCTATAATCTCAGACTCCAGAATATGCCTTAGCTAATTAGATGTAAAAGCTAAGTTTGTGATCTAAGATATAACTGAAGCATAAAATTCACAACAAAGATATGTCAGAACTTTGAAATAAAAGCATTTACCACCTGTCCTATTCTGCCTTTAACACCTATTGAGAATTGTAGTTCTACATCTTTTGGACTGATGGCTTTTAGTGAGCCTTTTCAACTTGGTTAAAAAGCAGAAAAAAATCAAGAACAGCCTGTGCAAATGAAGAGGTTACATAAAAAAAAAAAAGCTTCCACGTAACAAACCTGCTTGGTAAATTTGATCAAAGGGATAAGAATGTCCTTGAAATAATTAGAAGTCCAGAATCACAGACTACATTAACTAATCTAAGGAAAATTACATTCAAAAGTATATTAGCGATGGTGAAAATCTTTTCAATTTTTAAAGGAAATCTCAATTTACTAAATTTACTGGGATAAATTCAGGTTTTCTCAATTTACAATTAAAAAAAAAAATCAATCATCACATTTATCCAAAAAGACTACTTAAGTAAATGTTTTATGGAAAAAATTAAGTGACATATGGAGAAAAATAGAAGTACAGTTTTCTTGATTAAAACACTTTTACTGTATTTTTAGAAGGAATTCTTATAATATTTTGAATTGGTTTCTTAATGTTCAGACAAGGTGGTGACAATTCCTGGAGATGCTGTATACTGACTTCTTGCCAGATAAAAACTGCTTCTAAGGAACTAATTCTAGCACATTTCAGAGCAGTTTAGAAACCTGCAGAACACAGCAGCACACTAATTTTATGACAGTTTAGAAATCAGCACTTCTACACATCATCAGTTCTCCATTGTATCACTTAGCTTTTTACACTCTACTGCCAGAAAAAGAATTTTAATTCATGGAAATGTAACTGTATTAAGTAAGTACAATTACACATACGCTTTTGCCATTGCAGAAGACATAAGTAAACCAGACTGATTTCCTATATTGCAATACAATGATCTAGTAACTAACAAGTGTGTTTTTAATTATGTACAAGTATTTTCTTAAAGACCTGGACAGAAGAGTTGTATATCTGGGCCCTAAGATAAACAGAAGACCATGCCTTTCATTTCCAGAAGTACAATTAAACCTATGGTTTCCTGCCATTACTACACAGCCTTGTTAATAATTGCAGATAAACTCAAAAGCTAAGTGAATTAAAGCTATAATCTATTCGTATAAAGTGGCTAATGAGAAATCTTTACTACACAACTTTTCACCTTCAAACATCAGTACTGAAAATAAAATAACTCACTTCAGAGTGAGTATCGCTTCAGTATCAGCAATGTCTAAAACACTTAGAATTTGCACGTCTGTTCATGCTTATTTCCTACTTTAAGTACAGAGATAGCACAAGATAAAACATCAATTGCATTCTTACCAGTAACTGTTCTTAGTCTTCCTTGGCATCCTTGTAAGAGGTGGATCCAGGCAACCAAGATGATAATGTAGTTTGCAAGTATCACACAGTAACAGTAGATGTTGGTCATGGTTCTTCTTGCAAATTCCACAACTTTTAATGTAGGCAGTGGAAAAGCATTATAATTACATTTGAAGTTACAAAAAATAAACAATACATCCCAGCACATGCCCCAGCCTCGATATAAATACGTAGCAACTAATTTAGCCTAAGTGCATAATTACTTTTTAAGGAGTTTGTATGTATACACATTAAAACATAAAAGGCACTTAATATAGTTAAAGACACCTTCAAACTAATTTTTGAGAATTTCTGACCAATAATTACTTGATACTTTGACAAAACATACCAGCAACAAATGGAAAAAAAAAATTACCTTTACCATTCAAACACTTCAATAGAAAAATGATATTGCTACTATCAGTCTTAGCAATCATACTTATTTCAATAAAGCAAATGCCCTGAAAAAGGTCTGCAGTGTTACTACACTGGGCAATATATCAACTCATAAGAATTTTTTTTTTAATTATTATTTTACCAGAATTAACAGTTTAGTTATTTCAAAAAGATCAGATGTTCATTGATCCCATTATCAAATGGGAGGAGCTAAATGACTGGATTTGAATGCAACAGAGCTAGTAAAGTATGACTCTTGTTATTTGTCTATATGTATTAATTGCCAAATCCTCAGCTCACTCTCATATTTTCAGTCTCCACCACTCAGAGCAGTAGAGTCAAGTTTTGTTTATGTAAGCCACCTCCTTTTTTTTTATCCTGCTAGCTGGGCAAAATACTGCCCATTTGCTGTGGCTAGAGGCCTGGCTACTACCCTATCGATAAAGCCAAAGACTGCCACTTCTCAGCTGGCGGCAAGAGAAATAGATTCAAGAGCACAGTCGTGCTCTGGGACCCTGGTGTAGGGTCCACTGTTATGCTTAGTTAAAATCCAGTCAGTAGCTTCATAACATACAGAAGGGAGAAGCAATAACAGAGTAAGTGAATACATTTTATTTTCTTGGGGAAAAAAAAATGGAAGTAGGGAAACTTAAAACACAAGATTTCCCAAAGCATTTGACAACCAGTGAACAAAAAGTAAATATTCTTATCTGACAGGTGCTTTATGCACTCAGCCACTGTGACTAAACAGCAGCAGCACTGTTTGCAAAATCAACACAGATGATTACATTCAAAAACACAAGGCGACCAGTTAAAATTTTTCATATCACAGTGACAAAAGACTTCTATTTCAGCTGTAAAGAGGTACCTTTGTTCCTATAATGCACTGCTATCAAGTTAGCAAAAAAAACAAACACCTCACTGATGTACTAAGGTGAATAATTGACTATTTCTTAAATTAGCCTTTAGAAGTAAAACATAAGACAACTCTGAAGCGTTTTGTTAATCAAAATTGAAACAAACAATTTTCTCAATACTTTTTTGAAATTGCAACTTAATAAATATTTAATCTATTTTGTCAAGACTTCATTACTTGCCTATAAAGTACAGCTGGGAGCGTAGATGTCTTTTGTGTTCCTCCTTCCTTTTTACTTGGTTTTCTTTCCTTAGGAGCACGTAAAATTGCAGGTATGTTCAATTTCTATTGGATTTGAACAAATGCAGTACACATGAGTCTTGGGACTTTTAGAGAATAGCATTCCAATCTCAATGCGTGGAGGACAGGACTCAAATTGAGTGGGAAATGGCTTAGCCAGCTATTTTACAGACAAAAGCAACTACAGATATTTATATTACAAGATCAAATTAGGGTAATATTATAATCATTTCTCAGTTAAATAAATAACACATTGAAATACTAGCATTTACAAATCATTTTGAAGCTTTAAAATAGAGGGATGGACAAATTTACATTTGTCTATAAAGTGGAAATACGAAAAGCCGAATTCACAAAACTGACAGAAGAATGCTGAGGCAGTTTGTTTTTCCCCCAACATCCCTACTACATTGGTGCTCGATAGGTTAATTAGAAAAATTATCTTATTGGACCAAGCCTTCCACAAAGCAGACGAGATTCTCTTCGGATTTCTACTAATCTGCAGTACGCTAGCTTCCCAGACAGCTACCATCTATCAAAGTCATTTCTCGGCAGCCCCGTGGGCCTGCATCTGTTCAACCAACTGGAAAAAAAGCCATGCAAGCTGTGCAAATGAATTCTACTCTTTTTTTTTTTTCATTAATATTTGTACCAGGAAATATATTTGTGAATACTTTTTTCAAAGCCATGTTAAAAAGGAGAAAAAAAATCTTGATCTAGGAGATGTGATGTACTATGTGAATAATTCTTCCTTCACAAGTAGAAAAGATAGGTTGACAAAAATCTAACCAGCACAAGCAGAAAAACTAACATAGCACAGAAGAACTGTTATTGCATAAAAAGGTAAGCTTCATTTCCTGAACAGCAGTACAAAAGCAGCAGTACCAGAAGGCATCACTAAATTATGACCCAATTGTATGACTGCATTTTCACGATGAACAGTTTCTTCCATCTTCTTTAAAATTCTAAGAGGAAATCATTTCAATCTCTCTCTGAGAGCTAAAATGTCCATTGCCATTTAATACCTTTGATATAAAACATATGAACACTGCAAGAATCCTCATTTCTCTCTTTTCTCCATGTGTATCAGTGGGAACAAAGAGATAACCGCTGGCAACAGGAGGTAATCCAAATCTCCTCTTCTCCAAGATACTTAGATTCATCTGACCAAAATACTCTGCTCTATTCAGTTACAAAAAAATATCATATACATAGCGCCTCTTATATAAACCAACAAGTTACCATACCATTTGAAGCCTGCAGTAACTGAAGACAACATGGAGACAAAAATGGTAGGATTAACTTGTGCTTCACATTCGGCTTCATTACAAATGACAGGACAATCAGTTATAGCAAATGAACAAATTTTGCAAACAAGATCGTTATTACAACAACAAAATTACACTACAGATTTCCAGTAGGTGGTTTGCAAAAGTCTATATATTTCAATCAGAAAACATTATCCCCAGAGTGAAGCCTGGGTCTGATCACATCAATTTATTTGGCCACAAAAGTGACAGAAACAAAGAGACCCACTCTTGGAAAAAAAGGCCCGCCTATAACTATAAAAATAAAATAAAACCAACCTGTCCAATGATTCTACCCAGCAGAGCCCAAATGCCTTGCCCTTCATTTCGCAGTTTTCCATTCATATTTTGTAGCTCTTCCAAGGACTCACAAAGCTAAACAGTTAAAGAAAAAAATCAACAGAAAATCCATTAAGGTTTATTTAATAAAATTTATTCAACTTCTTACCTATCAAGGGTGCATTACTTTATTGTGGGATTGAAAAACAATGGAACTCATGTCAGTATAGCTGAGATCAGTGTAATCAATCATTCAGCAGTTTAAGATGAAATCCTGGGCAGCTACTGATTTTGTAAAATGATCTGAAGCATTTCAGCATTAAAATACAGTTCCATAAAGACAACTAGAAAGCAAAACTAAAATACAGCAATGTCTCATATGTGTTGTCCATGCCACTCAGGCAGCAAGACTGTAGCAAGTAACATATAAATGAATTAAAGATCTATATTGCCATATCAAAAAATTTTCACCCATTATAACAGAGATATAACTTAGTAAAGGATGCAAGCAGAAACAAAGTGGTTTTTGTTTTTTTTTTCTTCTTCTGGAAGCAATTGTTACTTACTGCACAGCATATACAAACTATTGATCTGGTTACAAACAGCCGCTCCCCAATCTCCTTTGCCTTTAATCTCTTTGGGCACAAGGACCTGCTATGTCATTTATGTATGTTCTCATTTAATGCACATACCTGACAGTTTAAGAGTGAATAGCAATACTATTATTTGTTATCACTAATCCCCTACATCGGATAGGTTACTGATTTCAGCAAGAATTACAACATGTCACCTGTCACAAAAGATAAAGTATTTCTATGTTCCCTTTAAAGTATTTAAAGGTTAAAAAAATATTTAATTTAAATGAAATTAAGACATTAAATGCTTTTTTATGCACAACCATTAATTTGGATTTTTGGGTTGGGGTACGGAGGTGGGGGGTGTGGGTATCACACTGTTTTCTCAATGTTTCAAAGGAAGTGCACATGAAGAATGAACACATGAAGGGCCTTAAGGCTCAGTTCAGTCATGAGAGGGCTCTGTCTGCAATTTGTCACTCGAGCTCTCTGTGGGGTCAGTCAAAGAACCAGTGCCCAGCCAACGTAGGGCTTTTTAGAAGTTGACTCTGCTTGTACAGTGGGGAGGGGGACAGATAGCCACATTTTAAGAAGAAATAAATTGTTAACTATTATTTTCTTTAAAAATAGAAAGTTATGTATCTTTGTAAGTCATTTTTTTTGGAAAGTGGAATGCTATCAAAGTTAACAGCAGCAATATTAAAACAGTACAATGGTTTATTATCCTTTTTTCTTCACCTTATTATACTCCACATGAAGCTTTTCTTGCTCATTTTCTAATTTATCCTTGATATTCCTCTGCTCAGCCATATTCTCCTGGATTTGAATCATGCGCATATTTCTCTCTATTTAAAAGAAAATCTTATTATTTCCTAGGCTTGGCTATATTTTCAAGTTTTAAGCACTAAAAAAAAGTAAAGCAATGAAAAGCATAAAACCGTAACAGAAAAGCACACAAAACTGTAACTTACAGGTTTATTACACAGCCTCAGTAGAATGAACACTCCTAACATTTACTTTTTGCTGCACATGACAACCTAGTATACTTACTTAAATGGTGAGCTTTGATCAGCTATCTACTTGACAGCCCCAAAGTCAAAAACACACCATTCCACACAGTAAGGGAAATATGGGGGGAAAAAAATACCAAAGCTCCTTAAGCTTCCACTCCCTTCTTAGAAAAGATACTGCTGCCTGTGTATATTTGAATGATTTTTTTTATTTTCTGAACCTTCTTTAAAAAGAAAACTCACGAGTTTTCTGTATAAATAGAGATTGTGCAGTAATACTCCTAACCTAAAATGAAAACATAATTTGTGTTTGGCTAGTAAAAAAGAAATACAAGAAAAAAACCAATGAACTTGGACAGTACAAATACAGTAAAATGATTATTTTTCATTGGGAAAAACATGCAATTTTGATCCTTACCAAGGTAATAATTGACAAAATCAGCAGTGAGAGCTGGTTGTTTATGTTTTCTTCTTCCATCAACACTGGAACTAGTATCTGAAGTATCCACTGGAAAAATGTCTGTGCTTATCCCCATTAACTCAGCTTTGCGCATAAGCTTGCGTATGGCTGAAGCACTGCTAGTAAGCGGTCGTGGCAGCTTCTCCCTGGGTACCCAGGCCTGTGGCCTGGTGGTACGAGCCAGCTCTGCCTTGGCACGGTACTGCTGTAGTCTGGCATTGATTCGAGCCTACAATAAAGAATTCCACGAATTAAGAACATAAGGGAACAATTCACAACCATTTTTGAGTTCCACATTTTGGAACACATCTGCATTTCATTTTCAGTTTAAAAGCCGCAGAGTTTAATAAATACTGTTTTCACTCTGGAACATTTTGACTCAAGAAAGACACTAACAGACATTTGATTTTATTTCAAAATGCATTACCCTTTCACTAGGTTTTGGAAATATTCAGATTCTTTGATGAGGTTACCTCATTAACATGAATGATTGCTGGCTTTCAGACAGTCCTTTATGATAATAATTTGATGGAACCATGAAAACTCACTATTCAGAAAAACCTTGGCTGACCTATCAAAAATACACCAAGCTATACTTTAAATTGGTATTTATGAGAGCAATAAAATTTGGTGAATGGTATTTTTTCCACATTTGACATGCTTTTGTAGGAACTCCTTTTCTCAATTCCGTATCTCTTTATAAATGTTAAACTGGTTGATTATAATGTGCCAAAAGCACAACCCCAAAGAGAAGTGAAATCAGCAGGAGAAGCTCACTATCCGTCTTGTTGATGACATCTGTATATTTGTGACCATCTGGGACATCAACCCCAGCCGATCAAGTTGTTGCTGACAGTTGAAAAAAAAATTGTCTTGTGGGAGCTCTGCAGCAGCAAGCCTGGCAGAAAATGACATCAACACACAAACCTTCAGAGGCAAAACTCCAGCTGACTATCAGTTAGAAGTTGTTTATTTGTCTGCATAAAGAAGCAGCTAAACTAATCTGACTGCCCTACCATATGGTGTGAGATACTCTTGAGACAAAAGCAAAAAAGTCTGCATATACATGCGCCATGTTTAAGGATCACCTCTGATTACAAATAGCATTGCTGAAGGTAGTATTACAGGCACAGTTTAACATACAACCTTACTAGGTCTTGAACATTAATGACCAAGAAACATGACAAATGTGGTTTGTGGCTACCAAAATGTGGCATTTTTTCCTTGAACTCAGAGAAGCAAGGGAGAGATCCACCTGCAGTTGCTACCTTGTTTTATTCTCTGCTGGAACAAAGAAAGATATTTTATAACTTCCTCAGCCTAGATGCTTCTTTACTGGTTATATTCTCAGTTTGGAAGCTCCAGGGGTCATTTAAGATGTCATACAACTACACCCAGAGCCTTATTCCAGAAATAGATGACATATCAGACTGACTAGTCCAAATGAAAACCTGAACTCTCAACATGGATTTAAGCAATTTTCAAGTATATATTTTATTCAAGGAATGAACGTTTCCTTTATTGATATAAAGAAAGTATTTCAACATAGAATATTTTCCAACAATCCATAACAGTCCTAGACAGTTTTATATTTTATATTCTTTAGAATGATTTTCTTTTTTGAGCCACAGGACTTGCCAGGCTGTTAGCTCAAGTATTCCTGCCAGGGCTATGAAGCACCAAATATCAGCTTTTCATCCTTTGAAAGCGTGCCTCAAAAATCCAGTCACAACACCATACAACGTATTAGTACAACTGCATACTTATTTACATTAGCTCAATATTTGTCAGTCTTAAACTTAAAAACTCCTGTGGAAGCGAGCTTTTGTAATATGTGTATGTACGCACATACTACCAATTCTTACTTCTCACACAAAAATCCTCCAGTAAATTCAACTGTCTTTGCTAAACTAGGACTTTACCTTATTGCACACTATATGCATGAGGAAGTTGAAGTATGAATTTGTATGTACTACGTTGTGTCAACTCCCCAGTCAGGCATTTCTGTCTGTACTAAGAACCCATTACAGTTCTGAATTTCTCAAAATGCACAGAAACCACTCAAAGACAAATTTATTTCATAAAACACATACCCATGGGGTCTTGCTTCAGGTTAAAGAGAAGGAAGAAAGGGAAATGCTGGGAACATACCAGGATTAGCAGCACATCATAGCAAATACAGGGCTCTAACCAAAGGCCTGAAAACAGAGCTAGTAAGAGCCCCGCTAGACCCAAATGGATTTTGCACAACCAACACTTACCGTTATGTTGGGTAGCGTTCATATCATTGTGATTTCTCCACTACACAGTGGTATTTCACATAAGTGAGAGTAGAGTGTATTACACAATTATGTAACTTGTTTTAAATCAAGCCATGTCAAGCTTAATACCCCACAGAAATATTTTATTCAAAATTCTTCAGTGACAGAGTTCGCTCATACTCATTCTCAAATGCACAGGTCACTTTAAATTAGACTTTTCTTTTCCTATTCAAATATCTTTGAAGATCTAGAAAGGTATGATTTAATAAAAATTTTGATCACATTAAGTTTTATTTTCTGATCCTTACACTACAGCTCTCCCTTCAGAAAAAGGGAGAACTTTTTCCTCTTTCTTCTCTCCATAATTTTTCTCTTCCATTATTTACTAAGCAACTGCCAATTCCTATTACAAATTAGGCAGAATTCCTACAAGTAACAAGCTGCTTTTCTGCATGGGCATGATTCTTCTGCAGAATTCAGTGTGGCCTCAACAGTGAAAGCAAAGTAGGCCAGAAATTTGTCAAGACTCAGAAAAAATTAAGTACACACACTCAAACATACTGAAGTATACGGATTTCCTCAGAAGGACTGAAATCTTGATATCAACAAGACACTTATCAGCTGACCTCATGCAATAACTAACAGTTTCACATGGTTCAGCCACTGCACAGGGATACAGACTTTGCCTAAGATTTTCAGACATTTCCTACTCAGCAACACAAACTCAGTATCTGTATTTGATGCCAATTTTTTTCTTCTAGGAAATCTTTACTGTAAAAAAAAAATGTGCATAAAATTTTACTTATCTCTACAGCAAGTGAAGAAGTGATCTAGCAAGAAAACATTTCAGGCAAGCTAAACTCTTCTGCCAATGCTAAAATATTACTACAGGAAAAAAAAAGCAGACTTTCACTGAACATCTATGTACAAAAATGCCTTATTCTTGTCTACCTGTGTGTGTGGTTTTTGCTAAGAACCTTGAAAAAAATGTTAAACAAAATCTATGGATTGCAATGAAAATTTAATTACCAACTTTCTGCAAACAAACTAGGTCTTCAACTCAGGCAAGGATAGATGTTCCTTTTTGACAGTAAGTTTATTGAGAATTGCTCTTAAGAGAATTGAAAATTGTCTTAGCAAAACTCACTGCTATGAGAAATGAAATATACTGATGGCACACGTTCAGATTTCATTCACTATATATAACAATTACCAATCTTCTTCATTTCTTTCTTGTTTAAAATGGATGATTAATGCAGATGCATTTGCGTCAGGAATATAGTACCTGAGCTTCTGGTGAAAGCTGTTTTTCTCTTTCCTGTAAGGACATTTTACAGTAAGATTGTAATGCCAAGTAGTTCTTCCGCTTCCATTTTCTGTCTAACCTGTCCGCATGCTGTTTACAATAAGCAAAAAAAGGGTCAGCTATATCCTGTTTTAGAGAAAACAAAGGAGAAGGAACAAAAATAAAGTTAAGACATACAAGGCCAAAAGACTCTGAACAGCATAAACATTGTGCCAACAGTTTCTGTATTCAAATAGACATGTTTTTAAAAACAATATATATGTTTCTAAATCAACTTTGTCACATTGATTTATCTTATAAAGTGTTTTCCCATCTTTTTCATTTTATGACCTTAAACGTTTTAAAATGCATTAACTTAAATAGTTAACTCAGTAGTTTGATCTCTGCACTATTTTCTCATTCCCAGAAAAAAATGCATACGAAATTCCTAAGCGCAAATCCATTTAGCATATAATACGTATTGTTAACCTCCTATTGCTTCACTGTGTCTTCTTTTGCATAATATGCTAAAAGGAATTAACAATCTGAAAAATACGTAAGGCAATATATCTGTTTTTCTCAAATGATTTTTCAGATGTTTTTGGTGTGATTAATCATCTCTCAGATTATTTTTTCCCCTTTTTCATTCTTCTTTCCAACAGATTAGCACATTATCATGCTGTAAAGTTATACTAATTTTTAGTACATGCAAACGTTGCAAGCAGTTTACAAACATACAAAAAATACAAAGGGCTGGAGTACCTCTCCTATGAACACAGGCTGAGGGAGTTGGGGTTGTTCAGCCTGGAGAAGAGAAGGCTCTGGGGAGACATTACATCCACCTTCCAGTACCTAAAGGCGGCCTACAGGAAAGCTGGGGAGGGACTCTTTGTCAGGGGGTATAGTATAGTAACAGGACAAGGAGTAATAGTTTTAAACTAAAAAGGGCAGTTTAGATCAGATATAAGAAAGAAATTCTTTACTCTGAGGGTGGTGAGGCACAGCCCAGAGAAGCTGTGGATGCCCCATCCCTGGAAGTGTTCAAGGCCAGGCTGGATGGGGCTTTGAGCAGCCTGATCTAGTGGGAGGTGTCCCTGCCCATGGCAGGGGGTTGGAACTTGGTGATATTTAAGGTCCCTTCCAACCCAAATCATTCTATGAAATATCTGAGCCATGATGAGATTCAGTCTGAGAAGTATGCTTCATCACCAGTATATTCTGGTGATGTATATACTGTCAAAACTGCAGAATCATCATCATAAATAAACAGACTAAGAAAATCTTGAAGCAGTCTTCATTCATAAGGTAATAAAAATATTATGAAATAATTAGCCTATCCAACTTTCCTTCACTCACATACAAAACAGAATAATAAAAATCTGTACAGGCTTTCCTCATTTTTATTTTGATTTAGACTTTCAGAATGTGTGACAACTTACCGCCAAAAATTAGCAGCTCCCTATAATTAGGTTCTACGAGGGAGGCCTTGATTAAAATTACTTAGTCACAGAAAACATGTAAGAAAATTTTCAAGTGAAAAGACAAGGCATACGCCTAGAAGAAATTCACACAATTTTTGAAGATTCAACATTACACATAATTTAGTAGGGAAAACAACATAAGGCAATTGCACTTTTCCTACTTGTCAATCTCACAAAAGTACACAAATTTGTGATCCCTTTAAAAAGGATCACTTAGTGGTCTGCTTTTTTACAAACAAAAGTTTCAGCGTCAATAGAGCAAGTAGTGTTTGTTTGTGCATTACCTGTGATACTTCCTAAGGCAATAAAAAATTAAATTGTGCAAATGTGAACACAACAGGCTTAATCTAAACGATAAAAATCAGAATGAAGTTTGGCAACCTAAAAGTACTTATATTATAAAACTGAATTCTGAGTAAGAACTTCAAATCTGAATTGCTTTAATCATATTACAGGAATAAGACTGGTAAGAACATGTATTAAAAGCTATCAGTAGGTTATAAATATTCACTTTTCCTTCCAGTTCCTAAGAGTAATGCAAGGAAAGCCATATACAGTTTGGAGGAAACACTGGAAGACATGCTTGAAAAAATGGTATTAGAAATGTAGTTAATTTCTCAAGACAGCCGTACTCTGCATGAAACAGAGAGAATACTAGAGTACATAAACAGCAAAGTGTCAAATTAGGTGAAGTTCAAGAATTAGATTTAGAATTCATCTCATTGATTTACCGTGTATTAAGTTGACTTTTGTATTAACCTTCTCTATCCCTTTTTCCAGGCCATTTCAAAAGATGTTCAGAGTTGGACTATTTCATCAACAAAGAGCCCTCCCTGGACGGTCCTTTTATTTGGCCTATGACCTCCTAGTAATTTACAAAAACTTGGCTCAGGAATAGTGAATAAAAAAGGTAGAATTTCAGGTCTTCCCCACAAACTTTTGATACAACCCTTTTATTCTATCCTTTCCAAAGCCACATCATACCTACCTCTTCTGCTGCTGCTTCTGAGAGAAGGCCTTCCTTCTGAGCACAGGTCACGTGGAAATAAGCTCTGCACATCCCAGCATCACAGCTAATGCATACACCTGTTCTGGCAAAACGAGGATCTTCACAAAAACTGCACTCCTTTATATGGAAAGGTAGAAAATGACAGAGTATTTCAGGTCCATTTTGCCTAATATTTGATAATTTACACCTTACATATAAGAACTAGACATCTGGGTTTACTCCTGTGTGGTACAGAAACCAAGTATGCTGATAACATTTGGCAATACTTAACGCTTCACCACTTCCCAACCCCCTCAACTGATTCATTTTCAACAAGCAATGGAAAAAAGCTTAAGCATCCTAAATAGCACATTGGATGAACTTCTATAACAAGTTCTATGGCTTCTATTTCCCTTCAGAGCAACAACTAAATAGCATCTAAGTAATACATACATACTTAACTGTATAGGTGGAATATCATAAAACCACAATACTGCTCAACAAATGTTCAGTTGTTCAATAAGTTCAGAGCGCACACACACAAAAAAGAGCAGTCCTCTGGGTGACTTGAAAACCATAGATAATTACATGATGTCCTTTAGTAAGCTCTGATTGAGAAGCTAATTTGTGACAATGGAAGAAAAAATAATCAAGAAATGTAAGTATCAGTAAGTAAGTTTGTGATTCACTTAAAACACTACATTAAGGCTTCAGCTACATTCATTCCCGGCACAGCTGTTTGCAACACAGCAAACTGACATCCGCTAATGTAACCTGGAAAAAATACAAACATATTTTTCAGCCGGATCAGTTCCTCAGTCTGGTTCACCACAAATTCATACTGAACAGCTGTTCCAGCAAACTAGAGTGGTAAGTGCAGGAACAAGCAAATGGGAACACAGCCCGCTAAAGCGGTGCTGCTATCCACTGTGTCAAGTGACCAAGAATTACACAGTTGTGCATTTCTTAATCTCTCATGTGATGAGTATGGAGCAAAGCTGTGCATCACCTACAGAAATTATTTCCATGCAGAAAGTTAAACAACAATAGAAAGGATTTGCAAATGAAATTTAGTGACAGAAGAATCTCAAAATATTGCATACTCTACCCTAAAAGGTCACCCTTTAACTGTGTCACAGCACCACATAACAGACAAGAAACGAAGCAAATCATAGATTATTATTTGAAACCGCTATTCCAGGGAGGTGTTTAGCTAAGCTGTAACTTCCACACTTGATACAGAAAACAGGGATTGTTTAAAGCTCTGTGAGAGTAATGAGTCCTCATCTGTGCAGTTCACTCATCTTACTCACAGTAAACCTTGCTCCTATACATTACTCATGCTAAAAATTTAAAAAGCGTGATTCATTGCAACAATAGGCTGCAGGGTTTTGGTAGTCAGCTCATACTTTTTTATACAAACATTTCTAAACAATGCTAAATACTCCAGAGGGTCTATGTTGAACATGCTCCTAATATATGTAAGTTGCACACGGGCCACCCAAAGTGTTTTGATTTATTTTAATATATTTTTACAAAGTTATTACCAATTTTAATTTAGCATTCAATTTGACAAACTGAAATCCCAGGAAATTTACTATGCATAAATTAAGCATTAGAGAAGCAGTACTACAGCCATCTTTCCTCACGTTAGCCAGATAGATATGGATTCTCCACACTGTCCCCATAGCTATAGCAATAGTTAGCGAATCAGTGTTGGCCTCTGCCCTTTGCAATGGTTTTCTGTATGTTTTGTACATGATCATTTTTGACCTGGATTGAAAACATTTACATGTAAAAGACTGTTTTAATGTTAGAGCCACTTTTTCTGTTCAAGTTTAGGACCCCATATTGTTATGTTCTATTTTGGTTTTTAATATTGCTTTGCAGCAATCCTTTTGTATGCATTCTAGCTTATGATTACAAAGAACCAAAAGTAGTTCTTAACTGAATTTACATCTGTGTCTTAATCCACCTCACTTTTCTTTTCTCCATTTCAAATCCCATAAATCGTTTTCTCTTTCTGACCACGTTCTGACAATCTGCCACTAACTGACTTTTAAAGAAAGTAACTGGCACTTGCATAAAAAAATTAAGGAAACAGAAAAACAGTGACAGAAACTACAAAGAATAGTGGTAACGAAAAATAGAAAAAAGAGGGAGGGAAGAGCGAAAGTATAACAAACAACAAATTTCATCACATTTGCAGTCCCAAACCTCACTGTTTGGGGAAAAACAAACAAACAAAAAAAAAACAACAAAAACAAAAAACAACAACAGAAATAAGATTTGGAAGCCATATGTTATTCCATGTAAAGAAGTGAAATAAAGCTACTGGTAGGTAGTACATCTCTTCTAGACTTACCTTGGCACCATACTTTGAATAATTCATTTCTGTAAGCGTTACTGGCCGCAATTTGTCAATATCTCCAAATGCCACTCCTGGAACATACAGGGCACAAACAATATGGACCCACCTAAAACAGCAGATAAAATTAGGTTACTGTTATTAACATTTTGTTCCCATACTACACTTGCCAATTTCAGGTTTCAAAGTGCCACGTGAATGTTACAGATGCCAGAAAAAGCGTACATAAACAAAAAATATATTAGAAGCAGGGAGGGAATACATATTGGGAAGTCAGCACACTGAACCACAGCAAGGATTTTCAGTGCAACTGGGATTGCTTTGCTTGTCTAGATCAAGGGCAAGCTGACCAACACCCTCTGTTCTGATGGTTCTTAAGCAGAGTTCCCCATCACTGTTTATGCAACGTGAAACATATATTAAGGTTTTGATATTACTTACAAAACTAAGGCAGGGTGGGATGGTGGAAGTAGAAGAAACAAAATTACTACCTGGTTAACAGAAAAATCCCAGTAACAAACTACCTACAAGCCATTAACTCACTTGACTCTAAAGGAATTGGTTGGTAAATCTAACAAAAGCCGGAACACTGACCAATTCATAGTGTTGTATCTGACAAGACTCTTTTCACCTGCGTATTTGAAAATAGAAGTTTTTATACTATTGTTAAACCCCTCGTGTTTGAGATGTAAAGTCATAAATTCACTGTAAAACATGAAAAATTAAAACAGTGAGAAAAATGTACATTTGAAATATAAATTTACATGCAGTAATTTTCACAGATTTTACTAGGGCTCTCGGCATCCACAGCAGAGTCATAGCATTTTAACTACAGGTAGAATCAAAAGAAGATCTGAAGATTAGTTACAGTTTTGTCTTTAAATAACATGGTCCAAATATGACAGCATGCTAGCTGCCAGAGAACAAGCTGGGATACTCAAGTGTTCTGCCAAACTTCTTCACGTA
This sequence comes from Anser cygnoides, assembly GCF_040182565.1. NCBI lineage: Eukaryota > Metazoa > Chordata > Aves > Anseriformes > Anatidae > Anser > Anser cygnoides. The sequence continues at coordinate 29,080,916 of NC_089874.1, read as the reverse complement.
CGGATAAAGTAAAGCCCATCATTGTTTTTAATATGATATAAATACTCCAACATGCCAGCAGAACTTCCCAATTTAATACAAAGTTATGCAAAAACTAAGACTGTTCTCATTACTGTATGAAAATTCATCTTCTGCCTGCCTCTCCACAATGTATTCCTCTCTGGTAGCAATGGAGCACCTGATACCATCCTTCAAGGTCATCCTCTGGTGACCAGCCATGGCCTGAGGTGCTGGTGAAGGGAAGTGATTGTCCCAGTCTACTCGGAGCTGCTGCAGCCTCATTTCGAGTACCACATGCAGCTTTGGGCACCACAGTGTTAAGAATGACATGAAATTTTAGAGGGTGTCCGTTAGACAGTGGCCAAAGGAGGACAACAAAGATGGCGAAGGGTCTAGAGGAGAAGACATATGAGGAGATGCTGAGGTCACTTGGTTCGTTCAGGCAGAGAAGAGGAGACTGAGGGGAGGCCTCATGGTGGCCTACAGCTTTGTCGTAAGGGGGAGAAGAGGGGCAGGTGCTGAGCTCTGCTATGGTGACCAAGAATAGGACCCAAAGTAATGGCGGGATGCTTTCACAGGGGAGGGTCAGGCTGGGTGTTAGGAAAAGGTTCTTGACTGAGAGGATGGTCAGGCACTGGGACAGGACCCCCAGGGAAGAGGTCACAGCACCGAGCCTGCTGGCGTTCAAGAAGCATTTGGACAACGCTCTCAGACACGATGGATGATTTTTGGGTGGTCCTGTGCAGAGCCAGAGGTCAGACTCAATGATCCTTGTCGGTCCCTTCCAACTTGGGATATTCTCTGATACTATCTCTGCCCTCTCAGAACTGTTTACAGTTTGGCCTAAACCACTACCATAATTTTATGAAATACTTTTCTACCAAAAAGAGTTTGTGTGCATGAGTATGTATTTTATCAAATACTATACATTTACTAGAAGAAATATCTCATCTCCACAAACATACAAACTGCTCTTTTCCAAAAGGAATCAAGACACTATTTTTTATTCTTTTACGCAAAATGCTACACACAGAGTAAGACATGTAACTTTGAAATAAAGATACTGCTTAGCCATTAATAACTGCACTAGGGCTTTTCTATATCCTTTCATTGATTTAAAATGCACTACAGAAAACATATTAGTATAAGTTGAAGTCACACTTCCTCACAGTTACTATTCTTAAAAAAAAAAAAATCAAGGCGCTGGTTGGAGATTTTTCGTAGTACATTTAGAAGACTGCATACATTTAGAAGACTGCATTAAAATTTACCCTCCAAAGTTCAATATAAAGATACACATCTTCTACAAGCAGCTGCTTCTCAATTTAATTTGCACAGTTTTTTCATGCTCCACTGGTGTATTAAATGCTGCTGCACTCTGTAGGAGTTTATCTATGATAAACCCAACAGCTGGCTGCTTCCTTCATACTGACCTTCTCAAAACGTTTTAGTACATGTCACCGAAGTATTACAGTATTACAGATTTAAACTGCCATTTCAGTGTGATTGGCACACAAGTACCTCATTTCTTTAGCCACTTTTATGTGAACTCGGACCTGAATCTTTATTAAAAAACATATAGAAGTCAGTCAAGTTCACAGCTGAAGCAATTTCAGCTGCTTTTAATACCAGTTCTAAATATTTTCCTGCTCATTTGTTTAGCTGCACATGTTTTAGAAGCTTGTAATTAAGACAAATTGGGTAATCAAAGAAGAATAATCTTCCCTGTTACTTTACCATCCATTTAGCTTGGAGCAATGATGACAGATGTTGATTAGGGAAGAAGAAAAACTCCATACCATAACAAGGACAGAATTCATATTCTTGGATAATATGAAATTTTATTTCTCAAAATGATAAATTCACGTTTATGCTCATGAAGCTGAGAGGTTAATGTGAAAAGAATTCTGCTGAGAAATTAAGCACCTCATTATTATAATGATTCACATAGGAACAGAGAAATAATTCCAACTTGATTGTGAAAAGAAACTGAATAGGCTTGGTCTCACTTTTGTGTAATTTCCAGCATTAATGCACATAAAGAATTTCTTTTAAAAGGTTGTAAAGGGATGGAGAGTTGAAGGATTCTGTTATTCAATAGTCTATGGTACTATTCCAAGAAATGAACTGACCTATGTTGCAGTTTACTCAGTACTGTGGCAAAATAATAATGGACATCCTACCTTGCTTTGTATTGCCCCATTCCCCTACTGAGTTCAAATTAATAAAATAACAGAAAGAGCGCACAGGGTTATTCACATGTTGGCTAGTATTGTTTTTTTTCTAGTACATAAACCTATTCACCTGGGAGAGTAAACTTATACTTATTCATTGCAGCCATATCACATCATCTAGCAGATAAAAATGCAATAACAGTGATAAAAAATTGTCATGTTAATCTCCACAGTCAACAAAGCAGGCATATGCTTTTGCGCAAATAATCAGTACTGCAGAGAAAACACTTCCATATTAATCAAAAACATACTGCTATTTTATAAGAAATTTCAAGCAAGCAATTTTTAAAACGTTGACTGTAGTTTCTATTATCATTATAAGGGAAATTACATATATAGTGCTTAAACTGCTTTACAGAATACAGGAATAAAAAGTCTGAAATACAGTTAGAAAATAAGAAGCTGAGCTTAATGTATATTCAATGGAGAAAGGTAGCTGCCCTCCAAAGCCGATTCCTAGCTCTTACATCTAATGAAGAAGTTCAGTGGTATGAATACCCTCATCTGTTTATTTCCACTGCAAACTTAAAATGTTTTTGATATTAGAAAAAATTACAAGCTAAGGCAGAAATGCAAAGGCATGTGCATTTTAATCCACAAAATCTCAATCAACTTATGGTACTTTAATATTATATCTACTTTCCTTAAAACCAGTATGTCAAAGAAAGATTTCCAAAAATATCATCCAGAGTTCTGCTGACCTTTTAATGATGGCAGGATCAGTTTGTTACAGTATTAGCAACAGTACTGGAACTGAAAACAGGAATGAAAAAAAAATTACAGCTAATACCAAAGAACTGAAGAAAAAAATGAATATGCTTTTGCACTCATTACAAGACAGTCACAGTCAACTAAATGATGTCATCATTTAGAGAAAACCACTACAAGCCAGTGGATGAAAGAAAACTGAGGACATGGCTATATTTTGTGATTTGCTAGTACAAAATATGTTGTTCTCTAATATATAGCTCAGTGTAAATGGTTTAAACATTAAACGACATGAACTCATCTATCGTTATCAGTAAGATATGACTGCAGATTTTTATAATCCTACTTATCAAACAGATATGGTCAAACAGGATTAAGAAAGCTTTGCTTTCCTCTGAACAGCCTTATCAACTAATTAGGTTGCCTTCCCTTGTTAACACAATCAATGAAAAGCTTATGACAGGCCCATTAGCCAAAAATGTTGTATACTATTATGCACCTGCAACTTGCAACTGTAAAATATATATAAAATCCATATGTATAGTATTTATACTGTTATATATCATATATATGAATAATATAAATATATTGTGTATATTATATAAATTTTATATAAAATTAAAAAGCAGTAAAAAAAGGTGGGGGGGCAACAAAGCTGGTGAAGGGTCTAGAAAACACGTCTTATGAGGAGCAGCTGAGAGGGCTGGGTTTGTCTCACTTGGAGAAGAGAAGGCTCAGGGAAGACCTTATTCTACTTTACAACTACCTTAAAGGAGACTGTAGTGAGGTGGGTGTCTGGCTCTTCTCCCAAGCACCAAGTGAAACTGCCTCAATGGTGTCACAGGAGGTTTGGATTGGATATTAGGAGATATTTCTTTACTATTCTTGTGCAGCATTGGAATAGGCTGCCCAGGGAACTGGTTGAGTCACCATCCCTGGAGGTCTTCTAATAGCATACAGATTTAGAACTTGATAGCATGGTTTACAGGTAGACTTTAGTACTAGGTTACTGATCGGACTAGATGATCTTAGAGGTCTTTTCCAACCTGAATGATTCTACGGTTCTGTCATTCTGTGATAGAAATGTATGGGAAAAGAACTTAATTGTGTTAATTGTTCTCAAAAAAAAAAAAACAACAGTAACGTCGGCCATAAACATGACATCACTAACCATTTTGCTCTCTCCTTTATTGTAGAAAATTACAGATTCACAGATTTCTCTAGGTTGGAAGAGACCTCAAGATCATCGAGTCCAACCTCCGACCTAACACTAAGTACTCCACTAAACCATATCCCTAAGCTCTACATCTAAACGTCTTTTAAAGACCTCCAGGGATGGTGACTCCACCACCTCCCTGGGCAGCCCGTTCCAATGCTTAATAACCCTTTCGGTAAAGAAGTACTTCCTAACATCCAACCTAAAACTCCCCTGTCGCAACTTTAGCCCATTCCCCCTCGTCCTGTCACTAGGCACGTGGGAGAATAGACCAACCCCCACCTCTCTACAGCCTCCTTTCAGGTAACTGTAGAGAGCGATGAGGTCGCCCCTGAGCCTCCTCTTCTCCAGGCTGAACAATCCCAGCTCCCTCAGCCGCTCCTCGTAAGACTTGTTCTCCAGACCCCTCACCAGCTTGGTCGCCCTTCTCTGGACTCGCTCGAGCACGTCCATGTCCTTCCTGTAGCGAGGGGCCCAAAACTGAACACAGTACTCGAGGTGCGGCCTCACCAGAGCCGAGTACAGGGGCACAATCACTTCCCTAGACCTGCTGGCCACACTGCTTCTTATACAGGCCAGGATGCCGTTGGCCTTCTTGGCCACCTGAGCACACTGCTGGCTCATATTCAGCCGACTATCCACCAATACTCCCAGGTCCTTCTCGGCCAGGCAGCTTTCCAGCCACTCATCTCCCAGCCTGTAGCTCTGCTTGGGGTTGTTGCAGCCCAGGTGCAGGACCCGGCACTTGGCCTTGTTGAACTTCATGCAGTTGACCTCAGCCCATCGCTCCAGCCTATCCAGATCCTCCTGCAGAGCCTTCCTGCCCTCGAGCAGATCGACACACGCACTTAGCTTGGTGTCATCTGCAAACTTACTGAGGGTGCACTGGACGCCCTCATCCAGATCATCGATAAAGATATTAAAGAGGACCGGCCCCAGTACCGAGCCCTGGGGGACTCCACTAGTGACCGGCCTCCAACCAGATTTGACTCCATTCACCACAACTCTCTGGGCCCGGCCATCCAGCCAGTTTCTAACCCAGCGAAGCGTACGCCAGTCCAAGCCACGAGCAGCCAGTTTCTTGAGGAGAATGTTGTGGGGAACGGTGTCAAAAGCCTTACTTAGGTCAAGGTAGACCACGTCCACAGCCTTTCCCTCATCCACCAAGCGCGTCACTTGTTATTACTTGTTATTACTTGTTATTACTTGTTATTATTGTAATTGTTATTAGTTGCCATTAATAACCATATCAATTTATTTTTCAAATATGACAGGAACGGAAGACATCACATAAGAAAGGTCTTTTAGCATATCCAGCATGACATCTGTATACATACAGCAATACATGGGTCACTTCACATTGGAGAACAGGTTTTATCGTTCCCTGAATTAAACAGTGAGGTTTTTTTTTCTCACTTAGGTACATCTTTTGCTCATCAGTCCATAAACCTATATTATTACAATGGATGTGAAGAACATTAGGAGTGAAAAAAAAGATTAAGTGATTGACTATCCAAAGAGCACCCAACTCAAACTGAGGTGAGAGAAAGAATATAAGCAGTTTAATTTAAAACACTGTCTCCTACAGGAACAGAAAAGGGCAAAACCCAAACTTTTAGGCATAAGCTGGATTTGAAACACCACTTCTTCAGCCTTACCTGCCCGCATCTGTCTCCTTGAAGATCCCATCTTGGTTTGGACATAGTTCACAACTAGGTGTGACACCACATTTGCATGCATCACAAAACCAAGGTTCAG